>NW_024412376.1:11034463-11053301 GCF_014898765.1 Herpailurus yagouaroundi | reverse complement strand
CTGTTTTTCTTTTTGAATTGGGTTTTTTTACAATAGTTCTCGGGGTGCCTGGGTGGCGCAGTCGGTTAAGCATCCGACTTCAGCTCAGGTCATGATCTCACATTCTGTGAGTTCGAGTCCTGCATCAGGCTGTGTGCTGACAGCTCAGAGCCTGGAGCCTGCTTTGGATTCTGTGTCTCCCTCTCTCTCTGCCCCTCCCCTGCTCATGCTCTGTCTCTCTCTGTCTCAAAAATAAAAACATTAAAAAAATTTTTTTTTTCAGAAGCAGAATCACTGAGCCAGAAGATAGAAGCATTTGGGAGATGTTTCAAAGACCAGATTGCCCTCTAAAAATATTGCTCTAGCTTAAAATGCTACCTGATATATACAGGTTTTCCAGACCTTCCTGGGATTTTATAACTTAAAAAATATGGCAACCTTTTGACAATTTTTCAATAAATGCAAGATGCTATTTCATTATGGTTATAATATTCACTTCTTAATTTACTAGCAAGGTTAAACATTGTGCCCCATCTTTATTTATACTGTTGATATTTTTGAGAACTGTGTTGTAAAGGAAAAGAGGAAGATTGTGAACTCTGTGCTGGAGCAAAACTCTGGATTCTCCTTGGCAACTTCTTGCCATTTTGGAACTACTTTAAGTTTAGAGGAAATAAAGTATGGTATTACCAAGTTTCCTCTTGGTTCAGATTAAACTTTTTTCCTTTAGACTCTGTGTCAGAAAATGGAGGTAATAGCAGTAGTCCCAAGTTGACATTACCACCAGTTTCTCCTTGTGTGAAAAGAAATTTAATTTCACTTTCTTTTGGAAGCACATAATGTGCTCAGTAAAAATAAATGCTTTTTAGGGACCATTTACATGGTTGATCTGTATAGTAAACGGCATAGCCTTTTGTACTTAATAGGTACCAAGTACATGTTAGTGATGGAATAAGATTAGAGTGGTTCAGGATCCAGACTGCTGGATTTGAATCCTGGCTCTGCTGCTTACTGGCTGTGTGACTTTGAGCAAGTTATCTAGCTGTGCCCGTTTTCTCATCTGTAAAAGGGAGCAATCGGTACCTATGTTACTGAGGATTAAGTGAGCTAGCATGACTGAGGCAGGTAGGATAATGCCTGGCACATGCTAAGCATCGTATGTGTTAATTTTGTTGTTGAATTCAATCGAGACTTTGAAGATCACAGATATTCAGCAGTATTCTTTCCTAGGCTGCTTTGGTTTTTGAAAACCCATAGAAGAGTCTCTAATCTCATTAACATGGATGGCACAAAGCCCACAGTTACATTCTGACGTTTACATATTGAGGGCACCTCACACTCTCCACAGAGTTTACTCTGACTTTACTCATAATGCTAAGCTGAGTGATTTTTTTTTTAAGTCTGCTCATATTATATTAGAAGTAGCAAAACAGGAAGATGAGGTTGCTTTAGGAATACTGACAGACACAGGTATTAAGAAGGGCTATCAGGATGTAGCCTGACATCAAGGACCAAGAAAGTACGTTTCCACGAGAATTTCTTAAGCACCCTACTCTGGGCTCAGTTGCTACAACATGGCTTTAGCCCTGGGTTCATGTCTCACCTCTGTCCTGTCACTTAACTAGATTTAGGGGACCTTGGCCCAGTTACTTAACCTTGCTAAGCTTCGTTTCTTCATTGCTAAAGTGAAGGTAAACTATTTCACATGGCTATTTACTTAGTGCCTGGCATGTGGGTACTTAAAACATGGTAGCTGTTTTGTTTTTTAATTACTCATTTTGATTTATTTAGTGTAGGCTCAGTCTGCTTCTGTGTATTTTAGAAGTCCCTGAAGGCATCATATTATAACCTGGTGTAATGTTTGATATTCTTAATAATGACATTGTGTTATCAAGATGTGAAATTCAGAATCCTTTATTTTAGTGGTCAGAGAATTGCACAGGCTGAGATAGGTCATTAAAGTAATGGCAAACTTAAATCACTTATTTTTTGGTCACAATTTATGTATTTGAGAGATCCCCATTTTCAAACAAAAACAAATTTAGAAACATGATGGTATAAATTAATCTCAAGTATTTAGTAGGAAGAACATTTCGTTCCCATACAGAAGTGCTTCTTTAATCCCATGCCTGGTTGGAGCCAGTACTGAGGTGATTCCATTGCTCTTGCCTCTGAAGTATTTTTGTTGTTTTGGGATGGCTTTGCTTATTCAGCTTTGACTTTGTTACATTATCTGTACAGAAAATGAGTCAATATTATTTTTCTCTTAGGGTGGATGGTTGTATCTAATACACTAAGAGCTGAGTTTCTAATTAAGGCTGATAGATGACCTACCAGATGTTTGACAGCCAAAACTATGAGGTGTCTCTTTGTGAGCAGGGTCGTAAGGACCTCAGCAAAGAAGACTTCCACTTATCAAAAATAGGGCACCATTTCCCTACACGGTTTCTAGAAGTAAGAATGAAGGGAAGAAAGTAACAAGAAAGAGGGGAAAGTTACTCAGGCATAATTATAGTTAACATTGTGGTGGGGGGTTTTCAATACCCTTTTTCCTCACTTCTTAAGTGTTAGTATTTTCTGTATTACTTGTACTGCCTTCTCTCAAACATTCCCATAATAGACTTCATTTTTCAGTGTTCTGAAATATAGTGAAGAGTCTCTGCTTTTAATAAAATTGTGCTTCGTAAGGCACTAAAACCCTGTAAGTGCTCCAGTATCGATCAGTTACAAGGTAGTCGACCATCTGGTTTATTTTTGTTTCAGGGGGAGAAGATAGAAGACATCCCAAAGGAAGTCTTGATGGACTGTGCCCATCTTGTGAAGGCCAATAGCATTCAAGGTCAGTTTTCCTAGAGGTGTTTTCAGAATTAACACCGATTTCTGTGTCTGAAGTAGAATACTTTCAGAGAATATGTCGGGGACTTTGGCTGGAGTCAAAGGAATAATATGTAGTATGCCTTTCCCCTGTTTTGTCCTTTCAAGTGGCAGTTCTGCTACCTATCAGAGAACTAAAAACCCATCTCCCCACCCCTCTAATGACGGTGGCCCTTTCTTGGCTCTTTCTACCCTGTCTTCCTTCCTTTGACTAGAAAGTTGTCTAGACCTGCCTACCCTTGAGGTTATGTAGAAAGGCTTTCAGAAATGAGGTTAATGGCTAAGCAAGAGATGTGTCTCATGGTTTTATTTTTAATGTTGTGTGATGTCTTTATTTCTGTCATTTGTCCTTAGATTCTAGAGCTCAAGTCTCTACATCCCTGTTTCCTACTTTTTCTTTCTCTCCTTCTCCTCCTAAATACTTCTTTCTCCCTGCGAATTGTGAAGGTATCGAGTCTGTTGATCTTTTTATCTCCCAGAGAATCTTACTTGGTTGGTCTGGGGTGATCCAGGAGTATCCATATTTTTACAGTGCTCTCCGGGAGATTATAATGTGCAGAAAGGGTTGAGAACAATTGCTCTAAGTGTTTTAGGTAAGGCCTGAAATTCTGGGCTTGGTGCTTCTTTGTTTCTACTGTCAGTAGTAGATTTAATCTGTCAGTAGTCAGTATAGGTCAAGAAGGACAACTTTTGGGGAGGAAGTGAGAGTTAAAAAGGGGAGCCAGGAAGGAGATGGTATGCTGCTAAGAATGATTAAGCTAGTTAGGAGGTTGGATTTTGGTGTGTAGGACATAGACCTAGGTAGAGTAGAGTAGAGGTAAGTTTGGTTTGATGTGAGGGTCAGAGGTGATCCAGAGGGTTGGAAAGAAATCTGGTTTGGGTGGAGGATAAGTGCACAGGGCAGACTGAGAGCAGGTACCAGGGATCGGTGATCACAGGACAGGAGCTGACCCGTGTACCCCTTCTCCATCGCTTAGACTGCGTTTCCTAAATCTAACTTGGGCAGCTTTAATGAGTCAGATACCTAGCCAAAGAAAGTAGAAGGCTGGTCTTGTAGAGCCACTGACTTTCAGCCCCGTAAATCATTAAGTTGCAGTTCGTTTTAGGACATTCCATTTTTATGAGTGGGACAGGGTTTCTTAAGATTTCCAGTTAAGAGCTTCTTTTATTAAAGTAAAAATAATAAAGTTAAAACAATCCTTATTCTCTGTGTGTTGCAACCTCTTTCACATGTTCTTGTCCCCTTTCCATGCCCCTGGCTAGCAGATGTAACTTTATTAAAGGATCTTTGGACTCTTTATTCTGGGCCCAGTCTCTTGCTTCGTAATCTCTTTATAGTTTACCAGTTCTAGAGAAAACAGAAGAGAATACTGCCTTACTTCGCTCTGCTCTTTGGCCTTCCACAGTGAGAGCTCACTTAGCAAAATAAGGAGCCAAGCCCAGGAACCTCACTCGTGAGTCCCCAGCAGAGGACGCCAAGGAGTGAAGAAGGGGTTCTCCTGCGGGGTTTGCTAGGGACACTCCATTCCCGTTGCGGTGCAGTTGAAATATTTTCCCCCCTGCTTGACCTCAGAACCGAGGGCGTTGGGTTAATCTTGTTTGTCATCATAGAATCTGGTCAGCCAGTTTATTCATTTTAGAATCTTTTGCTAGATTAAACTTTCCAAAAGCTTCGACACTCCCTGTGACACGCCTCGCCTTATCTGTACAATTGAGTCCAGACTTGTTAAGCTGGAAGTGAAGCATCTCTGATCTGACGGCAGGCTTTGTTTCCCTTCAAATTATTTCACACTCCAGCCAAAGCACGTATTTGCTGTTTTCCTACCTTATGCCTTTGCTTATGTTGTCTCCTTTGCCCTCAGTTTTGTCTTCCTTGTCAATCATCCCATGTCTAGCGCCAAACTAAGGTTCAAGGTCCACCCAGTAGTTGTAGTAATGGTCGTAGAGTTACCGTTGAATGTTAATTACATGTTTGGCACTGTGCTAAGAACATTACAAATTAATTCATTTATCAACCCTACTGAGTTATGCATATTATTTTCATCTGTAGATGAGGGAGCTGAGCTTCAGGGAATTAAGGAACCTGCCCAAGGTCTCAGAGCTCTGAAGTGTGGCTTTAGCTGCATTGAAGTCAGACAGTGTCTTTGAAGTCTTCTGTCTTAACCACTAGACTGTATTAACCTTTCCCGTGGAGCCTTTCCTTTCTTCCAGTGTGGGTGACCACTGCCCTTTCTGAGCTACTTCAGCATTCTACCTATACCTTTCCAATATCATTTGATAAGTTCTGTTTTTCATCATAGTTATTTATGTACTTATCTGCCTTCCTTCAGTTTTGGAAGGCAAGACCCATTGTCTGATCCATATTGGATCTCCCCTAGCACCATGCACATGGAGATTTTTTTAAATCTTAATTTTGAAAAAAAAATTTCAAACCTACAGGAAAGTTACAAGAAAAATATAACTCTTGTATACCCTGTAGTTAGATTCAACAATTTTTCTGTATGTATTTGCTTTCTCTCTATAATGCTCTAATTATTAGGTTTTTGGTTTCTTTTTTTTTTTTTTTTTTTAGCTGAACCATTTGGAGGAAAATTATAGATCTTATAACCCTTCAGCATGTCCTAAGAGCAATGACATTGTTTTAAGTGACTGTATTACTGTGATCAAATTTCAGGAAATTTAACATGGATAGAATACTGTTATTTGATACACAGCCCACATGTAGGTTTTTCCAGTTCTCCCACTATGGTCCCTTTATAGCATTTTTTTTTTATTTATTTTTTTTTTCAACGTTTATTTATTTTTGCGACAGAGAGAGACAGAGCATGAACGGGGGAGGGGCAGAGAGAGAGGGAGACACAGAATCGGAAACAGGCTCCAGGCTCTGAGCCATCAGCCCAGAGCCTGACGCGGGGCTTGAACTCACGGACCGCGAGATCGTGACCTGGCTGAAGTCGGACGCTTAACCGACTGCGCCACCCAGGCGCCCCACTATGGTCCCTTTATAGCATTTTCTTTTTTTTTCTGATGCAGGATTATGTGTTATAGTTCCTCACCATGTGTCTAGTCTCTTTTTATCTAAAGGCACTACTTTGTCTTTCAAGACATTGACACCTTGAGTGGAGACCAGTTGTAAACTATCTTGTGATTTGGGTTGGTCTGATTCTTCCACTTGAGCAAGAGTGCATGCATTGCACTCTTCCACAGCATCTGTGCTTTTATTACTTTGATATGTTTTCTTTGGTAACAGAGTTGCCACTGCTAAAAGAAATTAAAAAAACAAAACAAAAAACACCTCTACTGAACCAGTCCAGTTTCCTCATGTTTCACATGGGATTCTGGGAGCTGTGGGGACTTTCCCTGAGTGACATAGCTGATCATGGTGGTGCAGGTCCCTTAAATCCCAGACCTTGGCCTTTTGCTTTATCTTGCTGTTTAGCCTTTATTGGATCAAGGACTCCTTTGAGGAAACCTATTCGATCCTTTTCGCTGTAAAAAAAAAAAAAAAATGCATATCATAAACTTTGCATCCAATATTAGGGAGTCTCAGAAGTCCCTGCTTTCCTTCCTAATACTTTTGCTTGAATTGTGTTGTTCACCTTTGCCATTTGCCATTTGTGGGTGGGTTTAAAAAAAAAAAGCGTTCTGTGGTTTGAATCACTCGATGGCTATTTATGCAAAGCCTTTTCCTCTGTTGGATTTTGGTAATTTGCCAGTGGGTGAGGGCAAATTGCTTAGTGTCCTGCACGCATGTTGAAGACAGTCTCTCTTGGCAGGCTGCAAGATGAACAATGTGAATGTGGTGTATACACCGTGGTCTAACCTGAAGAAAACAGCTGACATGGATGTGGGACAGATAGGCTTTCACAGGCAGAAGGATGTAAGTGTTGTTTGCCACCAGAGGACACGGAGTGGAGTCCTGGTCTTTTCTGTCTAACACTTTCATTGTCAAAGGCTCAGCATGATGTATGTTTTCTAAGTCCCTCTCAGCTGCACTGCTCAGCCCCTAGACAGCGACTCCTTTGTTCTGGAGGGGAAAACGTATGATTAAGATTTCAGTTTTGGGGGTGCCTGGGTGGCTCCATCAGTTAAGTATCTGACTTTGACTCAGGTCACAATCTTGCAGTTCATGGGTTCAAGCCCCATGTTGGATTCTGTGATGACAGCTCAGAGTCTGGAGCCTGCTTCAGAATCTGACTCCCTCTCTGCCCGTCCCCCGCTCACCCTCTGTCTCCTCTCTCAAAAACATGAATAAATGTTAAAAAAAATAAAAAATTAAAAAAAAAAAGATTTCAGTTTTGTTCCCCCCTTTCTCAAAGGTGAAAATTGTGACAGTGGAGAAGAAAGTGAATGAGATCCTGAACCGATTAGAAAAGACCAGAATGGAGCGGTTTCCAGATCTAGCAGCAGAGAAGGAATGCAGAGACCGAGAAGAGAGGAATGAGAAAAAAGCCCAAATTCAGGAAATGAAAAGGAGAGAGAAGGAAGAGATGAAGAAGAAGCGAGAAATGGATGAACTTAGGTATGTCTGAGCTACGGTATTGGTGTTGACCTTGGAGATTCCTCACTGCTGATTTTCACCAGGGACCAACCTGAAGGAAGTATATACTGGTGGAGAGAGGGACATAGGACAAGCTCAGGGCCTTAAACAGCTTAGAAAAAGGTAGTTATGCGGATGCGTTGGTCAAATGACATGCTTTTATAGGGGCAGGATATGAGAGCATGTGAAATAAAGTAGCTGGTTTTATTCTTAGATAAACTATCATAGGTTATCTTTAGAGTTTGTTTTGTAAGCATCTTCAGGAGAAGAAAATATGCTATATTAATGGATTAACATCAATTAGTATGATATTTAAATAAGGTTGTCTTAGCTCCAAAGACCAGTGCCTAAAATCTGTTTTTAGAACCGTTTTTGTTAATATTTTGAAAGTTTGAAGTAATTAATGTCATGAGGCCTATCGCAAAACACTCCATTTTAAAATAGTAAACAGGAGGGGGGCCTGGCTGGCTCAGTCAGTAGAGTGTGTGACTCTCTCTTAGGATTGTGAGTTCAGTCTTCACGTTGGGCATGGAACCTACTTAGAAAAATAAAAATTTTTAAAAATAAGTGAAATGAAAACATAAGACCAAGGGGGAGAGGAAGGAAAAAAAAAAAAAGGGAGGGAGCCAAACCATAAGAGACTCCTAAAACACTGAGAATAAACTGAGGGTTGATGGGTGCTGGGAGGGAGGGAAAGGTGGGTGATAGGCATTGAGGAGGGCACCTATTGGGATGAGCACTGGGTGTTGTATGGAAACCAATTTGACAATAAATTTCATACTAAAAAAATAGGAAAAAAAAGATACATGACAGTATGAATAAAAAGGCTGGTGGTTGATAAATAAAAAAAAAATTTTTAAATAAAAATAAGTAAAATGATGAATCATAGTTAAAATACAATTTGGGTCCTGAAATACTAGTGTATAAGAATACTGACTGTATTAGTTTTCTGTGGCTACTGTAACACATTATCACAAATTTAGTGTCTTCAAACAACATAGATTTATTATCTTACAGTTCCACCTATCCATACATTAGAAGTCCAACATGGTTCTCACTGGGCTAAAAGGAAGGTGTTAGCAGGGCTGTGTTCCTTCCTGGAACTCTAGGGGAGAATCTGTTTCCTCTTCTAGCTTCTAGAGGCCATCCACATTCCTTGGCTTGTGGCGCCTTCCTCCATCGTCAAAACTGGCAATCTGGCATCTCTTACACCCTCCTTCCAAAGTCACAGCCCCCTCTTCGACCTTCTCTGCTTTTGAGGACCAGGGTGATGACATTGGGCCCACCCAGACAATCCACAACCTCTCCAATATAAGATCCTTAACCCAACCACATCTGCAAAGTCCCTTTTGCCAGATGAAGTTACATATTTGCAGGTTCTGGATATTGGGATGTAGACATCTTTGAGTAGGATTATTATTCTCCCTACCACTGGGTATGTTGTGCTATACCTGAGGAGGCTCTTAGGTTTTCTTTGTCGAAGAAGGAATCTAGTCCTGCAACTTCTGCTTATAGAATTTCTAGATTTTCCCACATTTTTCCATAGATATCATTTGTGTAAATGTAACAAAAAGAAATTGGGAGAGATGTATTGCTGTGCCTTTGGAAATGGCATAGGATCAAAATGAGCTGTCTTGCCACATGCTGACTTGATTTCCATAGAATACACTGGATTATTAGAAAGATTGTTGGGTCAGAATGCAGGTATTGTGATCAAGTACTGGTATTAGTTATCTGCATTCATGTATTCCTGTTGGGGGTTCTGCTAAAACAGGATAAGTGGCCTCATTTAAAATATAATATTCAAATGGAGAACTCCAGAAGTGTTATCTTGAGTTATAACCTGCTAACATGAGATAAACAAATGCACAGATTTCTTTTGACCTAGATTGTGAGTCTGCTTTGTGTTGTGAGTGAAAGAAAAGTTATCAACTTGATCAGTGCAGTAAAATGTGTGTAATTTTGAGCAGTGTGGGATTGAGAGTAGCTTACTCATTTTTGTTTTTAGTGTGGAGTGGAGGGAGGAAAGATCGAAAACATGCCTTCTTGTGCCCTTTACAAACCTAACAATTTTGTTTAGAAACCTGATATGTTAGGCATAATAATATCACTTCATGTACTTGAAAACTTAATAAGAGGGGCACCTGGGTGGCTCAGTCACTTGAGTGTCCAATTCTTGGTTTCAGCTCTGATCATGATTCTAGGGTGGTGGGATCAAGCCCTGTGTCTGGCTCCATGCTAAGCGTGGAGCCTGCTTAAGATCCTCCCTCCCTCCCTCCCTCCCTCCCTCTCTCTCTCTCCCCCTTTCCCTCTCTCTCTCCCTCTCCCTCTCCCTCCCTCTCCCTCTCCCTCTTTCTCCCTGTCTCTCCCTCTCTCCCTCTCCATCTCTCTCTCTCTCTCTCTCTCTGCCCTGCTTGCACACACACATTCTCTCTAAAATAAAAAATAATAATAGTTTTTTTTAAAAACCTTAAAAACTTAAGAATAGCTAACATTTTTGGACACTTGTCATCTTCCAAACACTGTACTTGGTTTAGCTGCGTGATCTCATTTAATCCTAGCAATAGCCATGCAAGTCAAATATTGTTATTGGTGTTTTCTAGAAGAGCAAACTGAACCTAAAAAGCAGGTAAGTAACTCACCCAAAGTCACATAACTAATCTGATTCTCAAGTTCGTACACAATATCACAATATTACCACACTTTTCTGCCTCGTTCAGTCTATTCAGTATTAAAGTAAAATTTTACTATAAATCAAGTAACTTACGGCAATTTATCTTAAAATACATTACATTTTTGTTTCAAATTAAGCTGTGTACTAGTAAAATTTAGGGAATTTTGTATGTTTGATTTTACTAGTTTAAATTAAAACACAATGTTCATATCTCAAATTTTCTTTTATTGTTTCAACAACACAAAACATTTAAATAAGCTGAGGGGGAAAATTCTCATTGTTGTTGAATGAAATTTTGCTTCAAGAGCAAATTTAATCAGTCTCCTTTTCTTTCTTTTTTTAAAAATGTTGATTTATTTATTTGAGAGAGAGCACACGTGTGAGCAGGGGAGGGGCAGAGAGAGAGGGAAAGAGAGAGAATCCCCACAGAGCCAGATGTAGGGCTTGATCCCACCAACCATGGGATCATGACCTGAGCCAAAATCAAGAGTTCGACGCTTAACCAACTGAGCCACCCAGGTGCTCCTAATCAGTCCTATTTTCTAAGCTGTCCCTAGTCACTTGTATTTTTTCCATTTGTTTTCTCAGACACAAATTTTTATCCTCTTATCACTCTGGTAACATATATATCAAAAGGAAAATGTAAGTGGAATAAATGGAAAAATCACTTTTCTATTCCGTGTTTTTCTACTTCGTCCCTACCACTTTCTTTTTAATACACTTTCACGGATCTCAGGAAACCAAAACACCCCACTTTTTTGGTGTTCATTTCTGTGAAACTGACGCCACAAAACTGACTTGCTTTCACAAGCTGCCGAAGGTAGCAGGATGTGGGGCAGAGCTGCGGTGCTGGGGACTGACGCGGTGACCTAGCACGTGTTGGCTTGGCAGGCTCACCGCTGCCGTCTGGGTGCCGTGTTCCGCAGCTTTGGCGAGATCCCAGCAGCGAGCTCCGCGCTTCTGAGCTGTTTTAGAATCTTTTCTCACATCCGTAGGGCTTCGTACGTCACTTTAATTTTGGTCTTTGACTCTTTCACCTGAGAGGTCAAATGCTGTGCCTACAGAAGCTTCTCATTCCAAAGTCTTTCTCTTGGCTTTCTGACAGCGAAAATTTTATTATTAAGTTTCACCAGCAGTTGGTTCTTTTATTTGGAACATCTGGTAGGGAACGTCCACTTTAGTTGCTCTGATTGCTTAAGAAATTGACTTTTGAATCTGCAGGGGATTCTACAGAGAAGCCAGGAAGCTATTCTTATCTTGGAAACTATCCCCAGTGCTTCCAGATGGTTTCAGTGAAGAAACACTCAACAGCCTCACATCCACAGATCTCCAGCTTCCTTCCAATTCTGAAACCATTATTTAGACTCTGGTCTCCTTTACCCTCTCAGCTTTTTGAACAAGAATGGCAATGGAAAAAAGTGGATCAAATTGCCATTGCATTGTCCCAAGTTCTTTGAGCTCTAGGCAGGATCTTATCCATCAGCCTTCAGCTCAGCAGTGAACAAGGCAAAGCCTACCACACAGAAGGCACTGACTTCCTTTTCAGAGGCACAACAGTAGCCCCTGGAGACAACTCCATCTTGTTCTTGTAGATGGAGCCCTTTCCTCCTTGTCCTCAGTGTGCAGAAATTGTAATGATCTGGTAATGTACATAAGTCTCCATAAAGACCATCCTCTCAGGTAGGTTTTAGAAATATTTGGGTTGTTGGGAGGGTAGTATATTAACACCCTCTGTTAACCATTTTGTAAAAATTCCCCTTCCTTAGACTTTGTGTGTTAATTCTGACTTACCACCTTATTCGTTAGCTCCTTAGACAGTTTCTGTAGCTCACACATGCCCTGTCAGGCTAGGATCTAATGGGGTTCTGGTTTAGAGATTCTTTGCATAGAGTTAGGTGTAGGGAGGAATCCTCACATGTTATTTTCTTTCCATGACTGCTACCTTACAAGCCATACATAGAGTAAGAGAAAATAACAGGAGAGACTCCACACAGGTTTTCAAAGTAGTTGGAGTCTTAGAAGTGACCTTGGCTTGGAGAGTGAGAGAAGGAGAACAGCTTCTACTCGGTCTACCTTTGGTTTTAGTGAGCAGGCATTTAGAGAAAACCTTTAAGCAGGTTACCTGGGAGTCTCCCAGTAGACACCATCATTTATTGGCATATACTAGGGAAGAGTATCCATGGCTGTCTTCGGTGTGTCTTCAGTGTGTCCAGTGGTTTCATCTCCATAGCTGAACTTGTTGTCACATCCAAGTAAAAGCTTACCTACTCCATTTCAGTCTTGTGTTCACTTCTTTGGCCTTTGTGGTAGTGTGACAAACACTATTAACATCAAGACCAGGTTCCACCATGTGGATATTGAAGCCAGAAGAAATAAATAATGGAGAAATGTAGCTAACAGAGGGTAAGTGAGTAACAAATCAGAAAAGAAAAAGATAGGGACTATGGCTACCTGAGATAGAGATTTTTCAAAATTGGGAGCCTAGAAGGTTGAAATGTATGAAATGTATGAAAAGGTTGAAATGTTGAAAAGTATGATAAAGGTTTATGTTTTGGAAATCTTGCTTTGCTGACCAGATTGGGAAGGGAACCAGGTAGGTGTGGCGAGGCCAGCTAGCAAGCTCGTGCAGTTGTCCACACAACAGATGTTGGTAGCTTGAAATAGGGTGGTGATGTGGAGGTGGAGAGAAGTGGACCAGGGAGAAGTAACTTTGTAGATAAAATCACAAGATTTGAAGATAGTTCAGATTGAGGGTGTGGGAGGCAGAGAAAAAGAATGGCTCCTGGGTTTCTGGTCTATGAAATGGAATGGATAGTGATACAGTTCTTTGAGCTAGGGAGTCCTGGAAAAGAACGAAACTTTTTGGTAGTGGGGTGACCATGAGTTGCACAGGGACATATGAATCTGAAAATACCTTTGAGGTACCCAAAAAAGTGTCAGGCCATTGGATGGGTGGGATGGAGCTCAGAGGAGGGGCCCTCAGACCCATTGGTTCTGGAACCTGGCTTGTGAGTACTCATCGTCATTTTAACCTCCACAGGTGGTTTAACAGTGCAGCCATGATTGAGATTTCCTGCCCTGCCCACTCTTTTCTCAGCATGCCTTTCATGTAGTGTATGGATCTCACCTATTTATTTCTTCCAGACACCACTTTGTCTGACATCCTTCACCTGATCTGTCTCCAATTATCTCCCAGATGGTTGTCTCTAACTGTGACATTTCTTCTCTCCAGTTCTCAGTTTTCAGTTTCTACAGTTCACATCTACTTGGATATCTCTCAGCTGTGGCGTTACTTTCTTCAGATTGCCCAAGCTAGAAACCTTGATGTCATCCTTGATTCTCTGAGCTTTATCCCTTCTTACCAGGACAGCTGCTAACAGCATGGACTCGTGTCCTCAGGTGGGGACGTTGCAGCAGCCTGGAGCATGATGGCAAGAGTGTGAGCTCAGGAGTCTGATGTGGGTGCAAAAGCCTGCTTCTCCACTAGTTGGTTAGCAGGGAGACTTTGGACAGCTTCCTTAACTTCCCTGACTCTGCCTCCTGTATGTTCATTTTTTTTTTTTTTTCATTTCAAATTTTTAAATTCCAGTTAACATGTAGTGTAATTTTGGTTTCAGGAGTAGAATTTAGTGATTCATCCCTTAAATACAATACCCAGTGTTCATCACAAGTGCCGTCTTTAGTACCCATCACCCATTTAGCCCATCCCTCACCCACCTCCCTCCAGCAACCCTCAGTTCTCCATATTTAATCATCTCTCGTGGTTTGTTTCCTTCTCTCTTTTTTTTTACCCCCTTTCCATATGTTCATTGGTTTTGTTTCTTAAATTCCACATGAGTGAAATCATAGGGTATTCAGTAGGCATAGTACTATCAATTGCCTTATAAGGTGGTTGGGGTTAGCAGTAATTTTTGAAGCATATAACGCAGATTCTAGCAAATAAAGAATACTTGGTAAATGGTAAATACTGTTATTATTAACTAATCTCCTTGCCTTTATTTCCCTTCTCCCTCTCTTCTGTCTACTACAGATTACCCTTTTTAAAACACTGGTATTATGTGGTCTCACTTTCCTTTGTCTCTTTGTGTATTTTTAATTGAACTTTTTGTATAGCTATGGCTTGAATAGGCCTTATCTCCCTTCCTGGTAAGCTCTTTGGGGGCAAGGCTTTGGCTTATTCATCATTTTCTGTTTTCTTCCTGTCCTATCCTCCACCCAGGCTTAGCATAGGGCTTTATACATCACGGATATTTACTAAATGCTTGTTGAATCTCTTATGTCTCTTCTCTACTCCCATCTTATATTGTGGCTTCTTGCTGTTCACATTGTGTTAACTCACTCAATTAGAACAACATAATTGGGCCCTACACATCCAGCCTAATTCCCTACTTGGCCTTCAGACTCCACTTGAATTGGTTTGAAATGTCATTATAAACACCAACTCTTTGTCTTTGCCCCTACCATTCTCTGCGTCTGCCTCCCTCACTGATCCCACATATTTATTAGGCTCCCTTTGGGTTCTTCCTCATCTGAGGAGAGGGCCCCAGCAGCCCTGCCCACGCTGATGCATTTCCGCTTGAATTCCTGCAGCATCTGCGACCTGGGCAGTATGCCCCGACTAGGAATCCGATCTGCTCTTGGCTGTAGATGGATTTCCTCATCTGAATAATGCACCTACCTCCCAGTCATTGTGGAGATGACATGAGTCTGAGGAAGCACTTTGTAAACTACAAAGCACTGGGCACATCTTATTTACTGTTCAGAGATCTCTGCCTCTTTTCTGTTGCACTCTCCTTGAGGGCAGTGATTATATTTTCTTCCAAAAAGACCCTCAACAGTGCTGGATGCATGTTATATGTTCATGAAATACTTGTTGGCTGGATAACCTGATTGCAAATGTGTGTTTCTTCTTCTAGGAGCTATTCGTCGCTAATGAAAGTTGAGAATATGTCTTCAAATCAGGTATGTTCAAGTTATTTGCTCTAATGTTGTGCCTTAAAATAATTAAGAGTTTTTAATAATTGAGTTACTAGCCAATACCGACTCGTGTGTTGCTGATGGCTTGACATGATTCGGTAACCATCGTACACTCAAGTGGATTCTATGAGGCATCGCCCCTCCTTCCCTGTGGACTCGCTCGTGTATTTAAAGTAGGTCACCTCATGGAAAGAGATTGTTGTACGTTGTTGTGAAGTGTGGTCTGATAGTACTTCCTAAGATAAAAAGCAATGATGATCCATATTACAGCACTGAAAGAATCTTCTTAGCATCAGCACCTAATTATTTTCTTAGAACTATGTCAGAGACTTCTTGTCCATGAGTACTATCTTCCCCGAATTTATTTTCAAGTGACTGGCAATAGCACAGTTTAGCTATCACTTAACAATCTGCAGAAGATTGAAACTGGGTGGAAATATTTGCTATATTGCGTATTTTATAGTGTAGTTTACAAATACAGTTGACCCTTGAACAATATGGGGGGTTAGGTACCCCAACCCCTTATGCAGTTGAAAATCTGCATATAACTTTTGACTCTCCCAGAACTTAACTACTGGTAGCCTACTATTGACCACAAGCTTTACCGTAACATAAACAGTCAATTTAACACATGCCCCTTTTTTTTTTATTTTATTTTTGAGAGAGAGAAAGAGGGAGCATGAGTGAGCAAGGGAGGGGCAGAGAGAGAGAGAGAATATCCCAAGCAGGCTCCACACTGTTAGTGCAGAGCCCGATGCGGGGCTTGAGCTCACACACCAAGAGTTCTTGACCTGAGCCAAAATCAAGAGTTGGATGCTTAACTGACTGAGCCACCAGGCACCCCAATTAACACATATCTTATGTTATACATATTATGTACTGTATTCATACAATAAAGGAAGCTAGAGACAAGAATATAAAATCATAAGAAAAAGTTTATACATTTACAGTGCTGTACTGTATTTATTGAAAAAGATCTGTAAAAGTGGACCTGTGTGGTTCAAAACCGTGTTTTTCAAGGATCAACTATATATGCTTTAGATCTGTGTTGTGTAGGATACTAGGCACTAATTACATGTAGCTATTTAAATTTAATTAAAATTTAATTTAATTTAAAAACTCAGTTCCTCAGTCATACTAGCCACATATGGCTAGTGGTTACCATATTGGATGGTGCAGAAATAGAACATTTCCATCATCACAGAAAATACTGTTAAGCAGTATTGCTTCAGATGCTTAGAAATAATTAATAGAATGTAAGATCCCTTAAAGGTCATCTAGTCAAACCCCATATTTAGTTCATAAATTGGAATTGTTAGTAGGACTTTACACCTTGTTCATATCTGGATGTCCTTCTAAAAATGAGTAAGAACAATATTCTTATTCATGTCTCTGTGAAGAACTAAATTTATGAGGCTTCTTTGTGAGTCAGAGATGTAGCTTTGTACTTTATCCTGAAACATTCCAGGGTAGCATTATGTAATTAAATACAGCCTTGAATTTGAAGTTTAGAGCCTTAAACTGTCATTTACTAATTGGATAAGCCTAATGAAGTGATGTAACCTCTCTGAGGGAGATTTCATCAGCAGTGGAAGAGACCTGTTACTTCATGGGTCTGCACTAAAATTTAAACAAGGACATATATATGAAAGTTCTTCCTTAGTCTATTGAATATAAATGGTCATTGTTATTTTTTATTTTTTATTATTTTTTGAGAGAGATACTGCATGAGCGGGGGAGGGAAGGAGGAAGAGGGAGAGAGAATCTTAAGCAGGCTTCATGCACCAGCATGGAGCCCGATGTGGGGGTCTATTTCAGAATCGTGAGATCAGGACCTGAGCCAAAATCAAGAGTTGGACACTTAACCAACGGAGCCACCCAGGCACCCCAGTCATTGTTATTTCTTACTGATAGAGTCCTTAGTTGCTCTTTTCCCACACAGTATCAGGATTAATGACGATGAGATGTATTTAATCGCTTCTGGAAACTACTCTTAGATTTCTTGGAACTCTTAAAACAGCTTAATAGTCAAACAAGTCTTTAACGTACCCTAAATCTAATGTCTTTGTTTTGTGCTTACTGTTGTTTATCAAAATGTTCTGTTATTTAGAGACTACGCCAGCAGAAATCTGGCACCTATATAATGTTATGTACGACATTAGGCATTTTCATTTCCATCATTGTTGATTTTTAAAGTTTGAGCGTTCTGGAATTAATACACACAGACAAATATACATACATATATCCATACACACACACACATGTGATCTGATCAGTGACAGATGTTAAAAGTTCCAGGATTAGCAAGTCAGATTTGTAGAACAAAGGATCACGAACTCTTCTACCTTTCCCCTTCCCTCTGTTGCTTGTTCCTCTGTCCCTGAGTTCCAGGTTTCAATCAGATTCACATTTCCAAGGAAGTTTTTGCACTGGGTATTTTTATTCTCTCTTGCAGTGGAAGGACTCTTACAGCTTTCCCCCAGACTTCAAAAGAATAGGTTTTAATTCTCCTTGTAACTTTCTGCTGTTGAGGGGATTACAGACCTTTTATGATCTAATTTGGCTGCACACTCAGTTGATTTTCAGTTAAAGCCTAGTGTTTATATAAGATAGGACTTGATTTTTTTTTTTTTCTTTTTTTGAGAGAGAGAGCACGAGCTGGGGAGAGGGCAAAGGGAAAGGGAGAGAGGAAGAGAGAATCTTAAGCAAGAACCATGCTCAGTGCAGAGCCCATTGCTGAGTTTGATCTCACGACTCGGGGATCATGACCTGAGCTGAAATCAAGAGTCAGACGCTCAGCCGACTGAGCCAGCCAGGCGCTCATAGGACTTGATTTTTAATTAAGCTCATATAAATTTATCAGGAAAAATATTAGTCTTCCACTCTGAAGTTGGTTTTAATTTTGAGCTTTTGTTCTATTTAGAATAATTCTTTTCAATCTGTAATTTCTACCTAGCCTTTCTAAATTTGGTGCCAATAAACAGTTAACTTTCAATTCAGTTTTATTTGCTTATCACTTTATAGGTGGATGACAGGATACCTATTTTGCTACATTGAAAAACATATTCGGGCGCCTGGGTGGCTCGTTGGTTAAGTATCTGACCCTTGATTTTAGCTTAGGTCATTATCTCACGATTTGTGAGATCAAGCCCCGAGTTGGGCTCTGTGCTGGACGCTGGCAGCATGGGGCCTGCTTGGGATTCTCTCTCTGCCCCTCCCCCACTCACACTTGCCACATGCTTGCTCTCTCTCAAAATAGATAAACTTTAAAAAAAAAAAAAAAAGAAGGAAAAACATATTGACTCTAAAAGGGAATCTTAAATGTAAAAATTGTCCAAATAAAGTCTTGGTCTCAGACATATATTTAAAAGTTACTGTAGGGGCGCCTGGGTGGCGCAGTCGGTTAAGCGTCCGACTTCAGCCAGGTCACGATGTCACGATGTCACGGTCCGTGAGTTCGAGCCCCGCGTCAGGCTCTGGGCTGATGGCTCGGAGCCTGGAGCCTGTTTCCGATTCTGTGTCTCACTCTCTCTCTGCCCCTCCCCCGTTCATGCTCTGTCTCTGTCTGTCCCATAAATAAATAAAAACGTTGAAAAAAAAATTTTTTTTTAAATAATAATAAAAGTTACTATGGGGCGCCTGGGTGGCGCAGTCGGTTAAGCATCCGACTTCAGCCAGGTCACGATCTCGCGGTCCGTGAGTTCGAGCCCCGCGTCGGGCTCTGGGCTGATGGCTCGGAGCCTGGAGCCTGTTTCCAATTCTGTGTCTCCCTCTCTCTCTCTGCCCCTCCCCCG
>NW_024412376.1:10923504-11034363 GCF_014898765.1 Herpailurus yagouaroundi | reverse complement strand
AAAAAAAAAAAAAAAGTTACTGTAATCCCCAGATACAGATCTGCAGACACACCGGAACTCTGCGGATCTGACTCCTGGCCTTTATAGAGAGTGACACACTTTCATTGTCACCAACCCAGATTATCTTCGAGCATTTTTCCTCCTCAGTGTTCCAGATCTAATGCTGACCTTCGAGATAGATGGTGACTCTCTGAACATCTGTAATGCTGTGATTTCAGCGTCAGACTCTAGAGCAGTCACAGTTCTGGTTCCGGCATAGAGTACCAACAGGAGTTTTCTCTGGGTGCAGTTATCTAAGACATTTTTACTGTGCCCTGGGTGCATTGTGCTAATTGAAGAAAAGCACAGAGGAAACTACTGAATGAAACCAGAGATCAAACCAGACTTCAGACCATTGTTTCCTGCCTATATCTCCTGTTTCCTTACCCATCTTTCATAAGAGCTATTAAGAAGGTGAAAAACATATACACCTGTAAGCCTGAGCCCTCTCCTCTTCTCTAACAGCTCGGGTATCAAACAATGGGAAAGAGAAGCTGCAACAATTGATATGTTCAGGTTGAGACATTTTCAAGCGAATGTCCCAAACTTACACTATTAGTAAACGTTGGCACCCGGAGCAGTGTTCAGGGCATGCGGTAGCTCAAAGTGGAGTCTGGCACTCTTTTGTACTTGGCCTTCAGGACTCGTGTATAAGCCACACAATAAAATCAGCGCCTTTATACTACATACCATCATGTCGGGTTTTTAATCAATAACTTGGCAGGCTAACTAACTTGGTATCCAGCCTGTGGCTTCCTAATCACTTTTCCTATTTAGAAAAAAAAAAACAAAAAACATCTTGCGATAACCTTGAGGCTCAAAATAATGGAATGTAGACCAAAGAAGGGTTTGCATACTGGCAGTATCATGGGCAGAAGGTTTGAGGCAAGATCTGTTTGGATTCATATCTTGGTGTATTTGTTGAAGGAGCAATTACGTTTTCTTCCCGTCACACTTGTTACGTCCTATACGAGGTCAGTTGAGCCTTACTTCATACTTTGGAAACCTCTGGTCACTTGTCACTATGTTATTGACAACTTAGAGAATCCAGCTCTTTTGAACAACTCCTACTTTCAGATAGAGAATTCGTGAGTGAATTTAGTGATTTTACTTTTTACTTTCTGACCGCTGCAGTTACGTGTGAGGAAGCTTATTACTTAAGACTAATTGTGTACATTTTTTAAACGGAGTTATTTATTTTGAAGGCTTTCACAGTGTCCCTTTTCTCTTTCCTACAGGACGGCAATGATTCAGATGAATTCATGTAAATGGAGGAAAGGACCTTTTAAAGATGTGAATTTAGGGACAGTTGCAGACGTTTTGATTTCATCTGTGTTCTGAGTTATAAAAAAATGAGTAAAATTCTACCTTCATTCTACACAAATATTACCAGCTTCAGAGTTTAAAAAAAAAAAGTGTTTCCTTTTTTGCCAACAGAAAAGGATCAGATATTTATAATATATTTGGACTTGAAAATAGCATATAACTTTAGGAAAGTGAAAATATTTTTGCCGGAACATGTCTTAGTACCTCATGAAAGTTGGCTGCCCTTGTTCCTGGGATAGACTTTAGAATGAACCAGCTCTGAAGAGTATTTGTTACTGTGCTCTGTCCCTGAAAACAGATGTCTTGAAAGCTTTTCATGTTCTTAAAATAGCTTCTTCTGTTAAGAAGAATGTATTAGTGAGCAGTATATGCGAATGTTCCCCTCAGCCTTGATTTCCTGACTAGAAAAAAAAAGCTTATGGGTTTTGATGGTGGTGGTGATATTTTCAGAAGGTTGCTGGCTTCAGTATTCCCGTTCCATTGTGTCACCTGAGTCTCTTAGCGGAGTTGTCCTCAGCTCCCAGCTTGTCCTAACTTCTCCCTTCTGCATCCTTTCTCTGAGTGAGGGCCTCCCCCCCAGGTACCATCGTACTTAGAGAAGTAGTCAGTGTTCATCAAGGTTGGGCGTGTGGCAGTGTTTACCTGAACGCCACGTAACCCAAGCCACGTGCCTGATGACTTCCAGGCTCTGGAGCCATTTCTCAGCACTTGGGAGAAACCGGAAGGCATGCTCTGCGTCCTTTTGAAGATGTAGGTTACCTGATTTTTGTCTTGGGATGCAGCCTAAAACAAAAAGTCCGTGTTGCGGTTATGATTTTAGGAAAAAAAATTAAGCATTTCATGAGCCAGCCAAGTAATTTGTTTATTTACCTTGAAATAATATTTATTTTGATTTGTAACCCCAGAGTTCAGATTTCTCAATTGTAGACCCAGTAACTTAATATGTAACAAGACTGCTCATCTGAACCACCTGCTCTCCAGTGTGATTCCAAATAGAAGACCTATTTTTATTGCAGTCCCTGTAGGAAGAGACAAAACAAAACCATGAAAGGGGAAGAGAATAAAGTCTGCAGGTCAGGAGGCATGCAGATTCACATTTTAACCACACCCAGAGCTCTACACGCAACTTCTTTTATTCTTCACTGTATTCTAACCCAGCAAAAATTATCTCCTCCAACAAATACTCTACCTATAATAGCACTTTGGAACTATGGGTAAAACCAAAAGACTTCAGTGTTTCTATTTATCCCAAATTGGTGTGTGGAGTTGGAAACTGGAAAATTTCCCTGAGGCATAGCTCAGCCAGATTTTTGAGAGGGGGTATGGGAAATGACTCCAGAAATTAATGATCGTGTGTGTGTGTGTGTGTGTGTGTGTGTGTGTGTGTGTGTGTAATAATATTCACCCTGGGGTTCTGTGATTTTAAAAATGTAATAATAAAGAATCATTTTTTATTTGGAAGGACATTGATACATGAATTCTTAGAATCTGCTCATTATCCCCATCCCCAAGCTGGTTTGGGGGATGATCTGGCTCTAAAAAAAAAATACCCTCATCCATCTGAGACTCAACATGGCAGGTTCTAGAGGGGTATCTTCTTCCTCCCCCACTGTCACATGCATCTCGCACCCACACCAGATGCCCACTGGGCCAAAGTGCATGACCTTCCCCAAACCCTCTCTGGATTGAGTGTGAGCTGATAGCGGTACCTCTTCAGTGAGCTGGCCGCCCTGCCCGGTACGGAGGCACGTCTTTCATGCTGCGGCAAACACCGAAAACGGGGACATCTTGCCTCTAGCCCCACCTGCGTCACCTCACCCTGCCACCACTTCACCGAAGGACTCCTCTGTACCCCACGTCACAACAGGTGTAGGTGGGACTTTTGAAGCAGACCTCTATTTTGAGTGCAGTGTGAGAGATCCTGGGGTCCGAATTTCAAACATGTCCTAATTCTCCCCACACTGGTTTACAACGTCAAGGCCTCTCTGAATTCTCCAAGTTGGATTCCTAGCTCCCTGCCTGTGTGTGTTGGGCAGTCTTTTCCCCAGCACCCAGGATCCCAGGAAAAAACAACAACAACAAGGACGTTTTCTCTTGAGGACACTGGTTCAGTGACAACAGGTCAAAATTCTGGCACTGGAGCCATCTCATTTCTTGCTATTGGCAGGTTTCCTAAACTTCCTATAGGAAAATTCCCAATCGTTACTTTTATGAGCTGTGCCCTTGATCAAATCCGTGCCTCCTGAGGGCTTCTCTTATTAACTGTCTCATTTCCCCACTCACCTGCCTGTGGGTGAGGTTCACATTATTGAATTTACTTCACAAACTCTGCTCTTACTCTTACAGCTAAAGAATTTGTTTCTTATCCACCTTTGTTGACCTGGGCTCACGATCTTCTGGCAGGGGAGCTCTGTCACAGTTCCTGTGCAGGAACACGTATTTGGAAACTTCCCAAAGCACAGAAGGCTTTGACATGAGCAGAATAGGCAATAAGCGTTAGCTGAGCCCCATCGGTAGCTCATGTTTATTTTGTTGTACTGTTTATGACTCTGTCTCGAAGCACGGATTTGGGTGAGCCTTTTAACTGTTCAGTGCCAAGGTTTCCCCACTCAGGAAGGAAGGCGTCAGGAGTACGCAGAGGAGTGGAGAGAATTTAGCCCTAGCCTCCAGCTCGGAGCCAGTGCTCTCCCTCCACGTTTGCATCTGAGAGGGGAAACCCTTGTTCTCATAGAACAGGTTATGGGGAAAACTGCACAGGGTAGGGAAATAGAACACTTCTCCAGTTCTTCCTAAGCTGTGATGCCAAAGCCTGCTCTTTCTGTGTTTGGTTGGAAGTGTAGCCTGGTGAATAAAAAATCCCATACTCAACATGAGTACAGTAAAGTCGGTGGGCAACCTTCTGATGTTAAAGTAGACTATGAAACAGTCTGTAACTTAATAAAATCAGAAGTGTAAAATGAGAAACTTAAATTCCAAGCTGTCAGCCTTGACCCGTGTAACTCCAGCGAGTGTGACAGCTCAGAGATGAGGAAGCCACTGCCAGTGCCCAGGCAGACTCACATTCGAGTTTCACTCCGTGACAGCTCTCTGCTCGGCACACGTGGGCCCGGCACAGGGCAAGAGACTTTATGTGCGCTGTATCATTTCACGAACGAGAAGATGCCAGCTGCATAGTCATCATGTCCCAGATGAATGATATGTAAAATTCAATAAAAGCTTATAGTTTGAGTAGAACCAAGTGTGTAGGGGATTTTACTTTCAACTTGGCTCCTCCAAGCCTCAGGCTCACTGATGGGCTCTGCATGCTTATTTTAGGCCAGTAGGAACGGGGAGGTTCCTGGCTGCCTGAAATGATGCCCTTCAAACAGTTTTGTTTCTTAGTGGGAGGAAAAGAACAAACTAGGGTGAAGGGAAGATTGCCTAGGAATCCGGGAAGAGATTCCAGGACGAGAAGTCAAAAGCCTGGAGCTCAAGGGCCATGGTACTTGAGCTCTGGTATTTGAAGTTCACGACTTGATACCCCACCTGCCACAAATCCTAGGGGTCTGCTGAGATTTTGACCAGGACGAGGCTACAAATGTGAAGACTTGCTGGATGATACCCTTGAGGAGTGGAGTGGTCCAGACCAGCGTTGTTGACAGCTGCACCCCTTCTGTGGCAGTGCTTAGTCTGTAACAGTGCGTTTGCAGGCAGGTATGGGGGTAGAGGGAGCCACAGAAACATTCATGTTTCTCTCCCAGCTGCAAAAGCATATTGGAATTCTTAAATGATTATTAGAAGACATTTGAGTTCTGTTTCTCACTGGTCGGGGCAATACCCACATCCATTTGGTTTTCACCTCCTTCACTATGAGAATTCTGGAGTTTTAAGGTTTTTTTTTTTTACTTTTTTTTAATGTTTATTTTTGGGAGAGAGCATGAGTAGGGGAAGGGCAGAGAGAGAATTTAGAATCCGAACGAAGCAGGCTCCAGGCTCTGAGCACAGCCCAATGTAGGGCTTGAACTCCCAGAACCGCGAGATCATGACCTGAGCCAAAGTTGGTTGCTTAACCGACTGAGCCACCCAGGCGCCCCAAGAGGTTTAAGTTTTTGAGTAAATTAACCCATATGGGAAAGATAGGTTGAAACCAGAATTTTCATACAAAAACACGTAGAGATGAGTGCGTACCCCTGTTAGAGTCGAGGGTACACTGAAAACACAAATGCTTCTCTGACACTGTGTGTTAACCATGGTTGATCATTAGAATCTACTGCCCTCTGTTTTTCTGCCTCACATTGATTGCTCTACTGTGTCTTTCTGATTTCATGGTATCAATTACTTGAGGAACTTTCCACCTTCATGCCCATGACTCTAGTTCTGCCCCATGGCCAGGTGAAATAAGAAACCTCCCTGCTGTTGGCACATACTGATTGGCACTGACCTGGCATTTTCTGCTTTTGTTGATGGCCAAGGAATGGAGGCCAAGGGAAATGAAGGCTCACCCTTGAAATCTTATGTAGCTTTTACTCGTTCCCAAACCTGGTGCATGAGTGTCAATATTTAAGGCTGGGGGGGAAAAAACCAACTCTCCCAAGTCAGTATGCGTTTTCATTCCCATGTCAACCCCTCCTGTAACCACTGCAGTAAAAATACAAGACTAATGGCCTGACATTTCACATCCTGCCTAGATGAACCCTTCGCTGCCCGCACTCCTGCTGGTATTTTGGTTTCTGCCTCAGCAGTTTGCCCTGCATAGAGGAGGCTAACATTTGCTTAAGACTTCTGGGATATGCTTATGAGAATAGGATCTTTCAGGTTTTAAAGGCTGGTCTGTTATCCTTGAACCTTTTTAGCTTCTTGGCCAAATCCAGGGTCAACGGGTCAAAATTACAGACTGAAAAAGGTAAAGAGAAAAACAGTGTTAGAGGCAGTGCCCTTTATCCAGTTCAGCCTTGCCAGAATTCTCTTCCATTGTGAAGCCCTTGGCTTTGTTCTATCACTTCAAACACTGACTTTTTAATTTTATAGTTAATGTACTCCCTATCAGTGAGGCTTACATAACCTCTTTCAAAAGTAGAACTGTTTTAGGGGCGCCTGGGTGGCGCAGTCAGTTAAGCGTCCGACTTCAGCTCAGGTCACGATCTCGCGGTCCGTGAGTTCGAGCCCCGGGTCGGGCTCCGGGCTGATGGCTCGGAGCCTGGAGCCTGTTTCCGATTCTGTGTCTCCCTCTCTCTCTGCCCCTCCCCCGTTCATGCTCTGTCTCTCTCTGTCCCGAAAATAAATAAACGTTAAAAAAAAAAAAAAGTAGAACTGTTTTAAGAGTCTAACCCATTTTCCCTTTATTCCTAAAACCAGTTCAAAACTCCCCTTCTCGGGGCAGCCTTCCCTGCTTGGCCTCACCTGCAGGCGTTCACTGAGATTCGCCCCGGAGTGCCCAGTGGTACTCTGTTCCGGTCCCTGGAGCCACAACTTGGGGATGCCCTGACCCCATTTCCCTCGGCCCGGAAGGCAGCCTGGCCTAGAAGCTGGGCCTGGGCTTTTATCCTCACTGCCTCCAATGTCCTGTGCAACCTTGGAGGGCTCACTCCACCTCTCCGAACTCCATTTCCTCTGGAGGGGGCTCCGAGCTCCAGTGTTCCTTCATCTCTGCTGTCTGGTCCATTACAGAGTAATGGAACCCGGGCCTGAACAGCATGGTCGAGGTGTACCTGGTAGGGAACAGTTCCCAGCACTGTGTCATCTCCCCGACCTCTGTCCACGGGAGAGCAGACATTCGCATTTGGGTGGCCATCCTCCTGGACTCTGAGACTCCGGACCGCCACAACTTTGACCTCTTTGCCAGTGAAAGTTTGCCCAACCGTGTGGGCTATGCCAAGGTGAAGATCACCCTCATCGATGAGAATGACAACCAGCCCATCTTCAGCCAGCCACCGTACAGTGTACAGAAGTCACTGTGGGGACCTCCGTGCTGACAGTCCTGCTCCGGACCTCGCATGAAACTGTGCGGGCCCTGCTCTCTTTGCCTTTGCTGTGTGCTGGTCTATCCACGTCACCTCTGAGAGGCTTCATTTCCTCATCTGCAAATGGGCATGAGACCTCCCAAGGCTGCTCTCCAGAGGTGTGAATGTTGGATGTGAAGGCATCCCTGGGCAACCCCCACCCACCGTCATCTCCCAGTCTCCCCCAAGGTGCTTCCAGAGCTCCTAGCAGGTAGTAAATTTTGTGGCCACACCTAGCACCCTGCCCCTGCCTTTTCCTGAGGTCAGCCTGGTCTTTCTACCTCCTTTGCTGCAGGAGGAGCTGAAGTTACAGCTACCTGCTTAGGAACTGTGAAATTTCCTTCTCCCTGACCTTTTCTGGGACATTATTAAAAAGTTTGATGTGGGGCGGGGGGTGGGGGTGGGGGGAGAAGTCTTTGCAAAGGGGTAGAAGGTCTCAAATAGGGCTTAATTTTGGTCACAGAGAAGCCTTTACAGGTGCATGCGGTTAGAAAATGTTTCCTTTTTCAACAAGAAGGGAGAAGGCAGTACATCCATGTTCCTGCCCCTCACCCCCAAAGTGAGGTCCTGCTTGGTCCCTCTTCTGCCATGGTGAAAAGCATTATCCATCATGTTTAAAACCAGTTAACGATTGGAGATTGGTAACAGTAAAACCTTGGTGAACAGAACAATACATTGATTACCTGGACTTGTTTTTTCCTTTGTTTCTATTCAGACAACCTCTCATGCGTCAGGGATTAAAGAAAGTGCTGGAAACACAAACCCTCCCGCACTTCAGTTTGCCCACTCTTCCATGAAAGCGCCGTGAATGAACTCCACTGGAGGAGCCCCCCACCCCCAGGATCTCCTGGGATTCTGAACTGGGAAGAATGTTGACAATGTTTTCAAAAAACAAATATAAAAAAAATGTTTTCAGTTATATTCATTAGATATAAAAGGGCAGAGGGCACAGTTTTTTAGGGCAATGAAGCTACTCTGTGTGATCCTGTATGGTGGATACATGTCAATATCCATTTGTCCAAACCCATGGATGTACATCAAGAAGGAACCCTAAGGTAAACCAGACTCTGTGTCAGAGGATGGGTCAGTGGATGTTCGTCCATGGTAAAAAATGTACCCCTCTGGTGGGAATGTTGATAATGAGAGAGGCTGTGTGTGTGCGTGGGGGTAGGTGATAAATGGGAAACCTCTGTATCTTCTGCTCAGTTGTGCAGCAAATGTAAAAGTGTTCTAAAAAAACAAAGTCTACTTAAAAGAAGAAAAGGGTACAGCGGGACAAGTGTTCCCAGTTCTCCTTCTTGGAGGCAACCAGTAAAAACCACCAGTTTGGTTTTTTTTTTATCAAAGGTAGAATTTCCCCATCTGGACTCAGCTTTCGCTGGGGGATTTCTGCCTGTTTCTTGGCCTGGATGTAGCAGTGGCTAAACTAACAAGGAGAGGGAGAGGGGCTTCTCTCTGCCTTTGCCTCCTGGGGCATCTAAGCCAAAAGAACAGTGCAGCCACTTCCCAGACTTCCCTGGCTGCTGGTGCTTAGGGGAAGGCAGTGAGAGAAATGGAGAGGAACAGGAGGATTAGGAGTGCCTTGGTGTCCCCATCCACAGAACCACCTCTGCTTGGACACTGAGTTAAAGGACAGGCTGTCCCTCAAATCCTGTGTTCCAGTTGAATCTGAGCTCCGTGGAGAATGGACACAAGGAAAGGAAGAAGGCTGCTTGCTTTCATCTCAGTTTGTGCTTGAGGGTGGGAGAGGGGGTGATGGGGACAGGACTGGCCTCGAGCAAGTCAAGATGTCCTTGCCGCCTACTCCCTTAGCTGCCCAACGCCCAGTGCTTTTTCCTCCCATGACACAGAGGATGGGAAAAAAGATCTAGTGAAGAATGTTTAAAGTGTTTTCCAATAAATAAGTAAATAAATAAAATGTTTTCAATTCTATTAATTAGGTTTAAAAGGGCAGAGGGCACAGAAGGGTGAGGATTTGCACAGTAAAATGAAGGAAAAGGAGCCGGACACCATTTCCGTGCCTAGGTTTTATCTTTAGGAGTGTGGACTTCAGGAACACTCAGCTCCTTTTCTATGTGACTTAGCACAAGTCAGTTGTTCCCTCTGGGCTCCCCTTTGCCCGCTGGAAAATGGGGAGTAGGACGACAGCAGGGTAAATTCAAGTGCTGTGGGGATCAGGCAGGTCATGGGAATGAGGGCCCACACACACCCCATGTGAGCTTCTAAAGGGGGCAGCTGCCTCTCAGCTCTGGCCAATGATCGCCACGGGGGAAATAAGTTTTTATTAACCGATTCACCAGAGGGGCTAAACTTGACAGAAAAAAAGAAATGGCTGTTTTCTCCCAGGCCTTTCTTCAGTAGTACTCTGGATTCTCTTGCTCACCCTCTGATGATATCTTGTACCAATACATCAGATTCCGGGACTTTCTGATCAACTTCCCAAAATGGAACGGTTCCATTTTTAAATTACAACATCCTTTTAGATATTAAAAACTTGATCATTTAAGTCAAAACTGTAGTCACAAATATAATTCAAAACTTCAACCCACCTGCTAGTTCAGGTCTGACTGGTCACCGCCCCTTCTAGCTCTCCCCAGATGCTCTGATGTTCCCCTCTTCCCCAGCAGTCGCTCCCCTCAAAGCAGGGCAGAGACTAGAAAGATAGACAAAGGCCAAGGGTAGGGATCTTTTGTGACTGTTGTAATCTCACTATTGGTGGGTCTCACAACTGGAATGTGAGTTCACTCACCTACTTACTGCTCTCAGCTTTATGACTTCACGAATACCCAATAAATAGCAAATGACATCATGAATCTGATTTTTAAGTCAAATTTGTACATGCGAGCTCAAAATTACTCAATGCCACTGGGCCAAACCAGACCTATCTGTGGGCTATACTGGAGGGCTCTGGCTTAGAATGAGTTTGAAGGTCTTTTATAGTCACTGTCATCTGTGAAGTTACGATTTTCCTAGATTAAGAAACCCTGGGGAGCGCCTGGGTGGCTCAGTCGGTTGAGCCTTCGACTTCAGCTGGGGTCATGAACTCACGGTCTGTAAGTTCGAGCCCCGCGTTGGGCTCTGTGCTGACAGTTCAGAGCCTGGAGCCTGCTTCGGATTCTGTGTGTGTGTGTCTCTCTCTGCACCTCCCCTGCTCACACTCTGTGTGTCTCTCTCTCTCAAAAATAAACAAACATTAAGTTATCCAAGGTTTCCCCTTACAGTCAGGGTCCCCCCAACCCTCCTCCCCCACTCCCCCAGGACTTCTGGGTGGCAGAGGCCTCCTGGAAATGAACTCTCCTGGGTGGATACCACCAGTGTCCTAGAGAAACAAGACCTGAGGGGAAGGCCAGCAGGTGGCAGGAGAGAATAGCATGGTTTTCAGTGTCTGTCTAGTTGTGGTTCCAGCTGCCAACTTGTGCGTCCATATTGTATTCTGACATTTGGATGGGAGGTGGAACACAGGACCTCGGGTATCCCTCCAGCACCAAGAATCTTGAAGCACATCTGGAAAAGCTATGCTTTGGTGGTGAGTTGTGGAGGGGGGGTGCGGGTTCTCGAAGGTCTTCGCCATTGAAATCTTAGAAGTGTGGGACAGAAGATGTGTGACCCCTCTAAACCAATAGCATGTATTGATTGAAAAAGTAAATGGCTGTTCAAAACACAATGCTTATATTTAAAAACATTTCTTTTGTTTCGGATTCAGCTTCTAGCTTTCCCTTAAGGGTATTAATGCACAGGTTTTGTAGAATCATGGAATTTCATAGAAACATAGCCCATGGAGTTTAGAAGGGACCTTGAAGGTCACCTAAGCTGATCACACTCTTCTGTGCCCTTTACAACGTCCTGTAACAGAACTCCTTCAGTGTCAGCATGAATGCATCCAGAGGCAGGAAGCTCAGTACTTTCTAAAGCCATTTGTTATTAGAAAATTACTTTATGGAGGCAAAGTCAGTCCCACAGTGACTTCAACCCATCATTTTGTCTTCTGGAGCTACACAGACCAAGTTGAAGTCCTCCTCTATGAACAGGCTTGGAAGGCTGGATCACATATCAATTGCCACATGAGACTGCTCCTAAACATCCCATTAGCAGAAAAAGCAGGCATCTGAGGACAGAAGATGGCCCCTCACATCACATGGATCACCCCCCCCAACCCCCACTTGCCTAACTCCCAGGTAAACAGCAGCTCCCCAACTGTTCACATTCACTAGCCATGACCCCAGCAGCTTGCACAGAGCAGGGGAGAGCCCATTCTTCTCCACATGTAGCCTAGATCACCTGACTCTTTGACAATGTCTTTTCCACACATCACAGTGATTAGACTGCTGGGACCTTGGGGAGTTATTTTGGATCAGAGGACTTTTAGATAGGGGGATGGGTGGATGGATTGATCAATTTTTCTTTTTGCTGTAACATGTCACGAACACCCAAAAGAGTGCACGGAAAGATACAATCACTTTGAAAGAGAATGATAATATAAATACCTGTGTTTTATCGCCCCAGCTAAGAAATTGAACAGCCCCACCCCTGCCCCCTTTGTGCCCGCCCCTCTTCATGGCTGCTTCTTCCCTCCCAACTCTCATCGCTTTTGTGATCACCTTTCCCTTGCTTTTCTTCATGGCCTTTATCCCATACTTTTGTCTAACAAAACAATACACTGTTTAGTTCTGCCTGTTTCGAACTTTATATAAATGGAATTTTGTTTGTAGTTTTTTTCTATGATTTGCTTCTTTCACTTAATATTATGTGTTTAATGAATTTTCCCTCTTAAAGATATCTTGTTAGAGTCCACTGAGTTAATTCTTGCTTTAATGATTTACTCCAAAATAGTCCCCTTTACAAATATTGTCTACATATTTATAAGCATTCCTTCTATATTATAATTCAAAAAATTTGGGAAAACATTGAATGGGGAAGGTCTCAGGGTAGTCCCTTCAGCAAACTTCTAGAACCATCCTTTCCAATTGAGATTAATCGATTATTCAGCACTCTTTGGGCAACATTCTCCCAGTAACTAATCCTCTTAATTTTACTTTAATACGGACCATATTTTTCTACTTGCTCACGGGGTTGTCAGAAAACACCTTCCTTGAAATCCAGATCAAATGGATTCATGGCATTTTCCTGATTTACCAATTCAGCAACCTTGTCAAGATAAGACTTAGATAACTTGTATTGGCTTCTAATAATTGCTGTAACATTTTCTAAATCAAATAAAACAGCCCTTCCATAACTCTGCCTGAGATGGTGAGAAGCTCACCAAGCCTAAAATTGTAGGGAATCACCTTTGACCTTCAGAAAACCAGAACTACAATTGCTAATCTCTTGCCTTCCATGAGGTCACAGATAATCTTGCATGGCCTTTCTTCACAAGTTTTCAGTACCTGGAATGTCCTTTGTCTGGGCCAGGGGGTTATGCCTCCAGGGGGACAAGAGCTTATCTACTGGGACAAGGAAGGCATTTTTAGCACAGAGAAGATGACAAAGCTCTTAATGATTGGTTTCCAGAAAATGGCAGATGAGATAATTTTCAGAAATTGGCAGTAGGAGTAGGATTAAGAACTTGAGGGTGAAGGGGAAGGTTGAGATAGTCACCGGAGTAATGAAAGCATGCTTTTATGAGAAATGAATCAGATTGCCAAAAGGAAATGGTAGGGTTAGGATAATTTAATAGTTGGTCCATTTAATATGGAATGATAACTCTCTCCACCGGCCAACTCCCAGCCAAGGAGCAGGAGAGGAGAAAGAAGACAGGACAGTCTGGGGCTGAGGGTGCACCAGCTAAGGGGTAAATTTTAGATGAGTTTAGGCCATTTTGTGGGAGCAAAATCAAAGGGGCCGAGGGGCTGAGGAGCTCCAGAACCCAGAGGAAGGAAATCAGATGGAACAAAAGGAGGTGTGGACTGGGGAAAATGGGATAGGTTATGTGACTGGGGGTTTAAGGAGAAGTGAGTTTGGTTATGGTGGGAAAGGGAAGGCCCAGAGATGAGACTCACAGAGCAGGATGACATGTGGCCTGGGAAGTGGTGGGCCTGCTGCTGATGACCAGCAGAGAGTGACATCATGAGAAAGGGAACAGGCTCAGGTGGGGCATCCCCGTGCAGGCTAGCACCACTGACAGGGCACCAGGCCCACACGTTAGGTGCCAGAGTCGCTAGAGTTGAAGGGGAAAGTACCAGAACCAGATGGCATGATCTTCAAACGAGGAGCTGGGGGACAGCGGTAGGGTAATGGTCTGGATGCTGCAGCAGGGAACAAAGCAGGTTCCTACATGGCCCTAGAACGTGATGGCAGTGGGTTCCCCACATGTCCCCAGAGGACAAGGGGAAGCCACCTTGACCCAGAAGGGCGAAGGAGACAAAGGCATTGAGACTGAACGGAAATTCATGATGATGATGCTGGAACGACAAGCCTCTGGGACAGGAGCTCTGGAGTCAGACTTGCAGGAATGGGGCTGAGGCCGAATGGGGAGCTGCAGGACCCAGCAGGGGAGCCAGTGGGTGGGTTTTCAAGGAGAGTTGCTGTGGATAACATAGAGGAAGGCACAAAGAGTTGGGGAGGGGGGGGCCTGTGTGAGGACCAGGGGCGATCTTGTTGCAGCCTCAAACCGCCCTATGGGGTGGAGATGATCTCTCTTTCATAAATGCAGAAGCCCAGAGTTAATATGAATGTAATTGCAGGGCAAGCAGGAACATGCCCACAGGAACAGCTGCCCATGGGCGGCGGGGGAGGGGGAGGGGGAGGGTGGGGTGGGGGGGTGGGGAGGGGAGTTCATTAACAGGACGGTTTTTTCAGCACTATACCTGCGAGCTTTCCCAGGCATACAAAATGTGTGAGACCTTTAAAAACGCGTGTCGGCTTCCAAAGTGAAATAGAAGCCAACATAATTGAATACGTACTTAACGAATGCCTACAAATGTAGTACTAGGATGCCATTCTGATATGCTTAGATTCAGCGCTTATAAACATTTCATTCCATTTTAAACTTGTAACTTAGCAATACACGTTGATTACTGAGCGATCCTAATCATCTGTAAGGTAATTGAGTTAATCAAAGCCAAACAACATCTGAATCATCTCTGAATCAAGGCTGAGCTCCAGGGTCCTGAGTTTTTCTGGCAAGACCCCAGTCTCACTGACTTTATCTCACCAGAGCTAATTTCACTAATCCTTTATTAACCATGGCCTAAGGCCAGAACTAACCACTGAAACCACAGGGGGCCTTTGTGGACAATAAACCAACCTTGCCCCCATTCTTGCTTTATTTTTTTAAATTTATTTTTGCCTTTCCCCTTGCTTTACTTTTCTCACAAGCGTATCACCATCTGCCATACTATACATTTTTTTGTATCTATTTGTTGGGCTTGATCTGCATAAGCTCCATAAGGGCAGGGATTTTGTTAACTTTGTACCCCAGCAGCTAGAACAGTGCTCGGCTCACACTAGGAGCTCAATAAAATATTTGCTGAATGAATGAAATTTTCAAAAGTGAAGTTGAAAAGGTTCAACTTATATGTTTTTTCAAAGTTTAAAAATACTTCACATTTTACAGCAAATACAACAATTTATTTAATGGGTGACATGAATGCATTTTGTTGCATTTAACATGAGGTGGGAGAGGGCTTCTATAAAAAAGGTAATAGGGGCTTGGATGACTTTTAAATGGCCTTGCTCATGAAATGAATAGATGGATGGATGGATGGATGAATAAAGCTGGAAAGGACCTTAGAGATCAGCCAGACAGAGATGTGCCCTGATTTCATCATCCAGGGAGTGGCAGAGGCAGGACCGGAACCAGGGTCCTAACTCCCAGGCCAGTCCTCTCTTCCTATCCTCCATCCTGTGTCCCTCTTCCTCCACCCACCCCCCACCTCTCCCACCAGCTCCACACAAGGTGGGTGGAGGATGTGGTGAGCGTCTTAGCAGAGATGGGCTTACCATGAAACCAGTGATGGCGAAGTTATACTTACAAAGACCTATACCCAAGGTCTATATTTCTGCATTTGTAATGTTCTGTTCCTCTTCTTAAAAAGCGCCTCCTGCCAAATTGTATCAGCTTCAGGCTCCCCCGATCTGGGATCCACCCAGTGCTGGGCACAGTCCGAATGGCCTACCTCTCTCCCTGCTTCTACTCCATACACATATCCACGAAGAACTGACCCACTCACTTCCCAGGCCCACCAGGCCCCAGACTTGTAGACAAGATTCACAAAAACGTGCTATTTTTCTGACGTGACTTATGAAGGAAGTGCACCAACCTAATTGAGGAGGTTACTGGAGCTGTTTGGGAGAGAATCCCTCTTCCTCCCTGATGAGGTCTGGCCCTGCCAGTGAGAGAGAGCGGTGAGCCAGCCGTCCCGTGGGCTGGGGCGGCGGCAGGGAGAGAACGGGGCCTGCCCAGGGCGCCAATCCCCTCTACACCTCCCACTCCCAAAATGTGGCGCCGAGAAGACCTACCCTTCAAGCTCACAGGAAGAACAAAGGGGAAAGTCTGGGCCTGAGACAGGGCCCAAGGCTTTACCGGGCTTCTGCGGCCTGAGAACCATCACCCTCATCTGGCCCCTTCTGTCACTTCCGCTTCCGGTGAGGCTGGAGACCAAGCCAGGGTGGCTTGGCACCTCTTAGTTCCTGTTTGCAGTTAGGGGCACTTCCTCACCCAGCTGATAGCCAGCCTTGGAGCACCCTTGTGTCCTGTAAACACCGAAACCCCAACCGTGTCTCCTGAGGAGGAGCCTTGGTCCCCTCCCTTCCTTTTTTTTTTTTTAAATTTTTTTTTTCAACGTTTATTTATTTTGGGGACAGAGAGAGACAGAGCATGAACGGGGGAGGGGCAGAGAGAGAGGGAGGCACAGAATCAGAAACAGGCTCCAGGCTCTGAGCCATCAGCCCAGAGCCCGACGCGGGGCTCGAACTCCCGGACCGCGAGATCGTGACCTGGCTGAAGTCGGACGCTTAACCGACTGCGCCACCCAGGCGCCCCTCCCCTCCCTTCCTTTGCCCTGGCCAAGTCCCGCTCATCCTGGAAGGCTTTGCTCTCCCTGATCCACTTGCGGGCGGATCTGCTTGCTTTTTCTTTGTGTTCCTTGGTTTTCTGTAATTATCCCTATTTAGCCCTTCTCAAAGTAAAGAGGAATCATTTATTTGTTCCCAGAAAGCAAGGACTGTGCCTTTTATCTCTTAAATGCAAAGACTTGGGGGGCAGAAGTTCAAATTAGTGAGGAGGGTTGGCTGTGTAAAAGCAGTTGGCGATGGAGACAATTCACCTGCCCATGACCACGTCTGCTTCTCTAACTGCAAAAACGTAAAAAGCACGGGGGAAATGACAACAACCAACAGGAATTTATGAATTGCCTCCTATGTGCCAGATACAGTATTGTTTAATCCTTAAGACTCTTTGCTAGTATGCACATTAAATAGGTGAAGGCACCGACCCCAAGAACCAAAGTGGCTCGCTCAGCATCAGACGGCCTAGGCCTCACCATTCCAGGAAGTGATCCCCATTACCCACCCCATCCTCGCGGTGTGGAGAGGATCACGCGTGCTGCAGTGGCCCTGTCTTCAAAACCTCCACATCCTAACAGTCTCCCAGAGTGGGACAGCCTGTGTTTCTTCTTGCAAGGGGAAGTAGCTTCTCTTTGCCTTAAAACACTCTATAAGGTATGACATTCCAAACATAATGATCTTTTTAAAAAAATTTTTTTAAATTTTAATAATTTATTTATCTTTTAATTTACATCCAAGTTAGCAAGTTAGCATATGGTGCAACGATGATTTCAGGAGTAGATTCCTTAATTTCCCTTCCCCATTTAGCCCATCCCCCTCCCACAACCCCTCCGCAGCCCTCTGTTTGTTCTTTATATTTAAGTCTCTTCTGTTTTGTCCCCTCCCTGTTTTTATATTATTTTTGCTTCCCTTCCCTTATTTCATCTGTTTTGTCTCTTAAAGTCCTCATATGAGTGAAGTCATATGATATTTGTCTTTCTCTGACTAATTTCACTTAGCATAATACCCTCCAGTTCCATCCACGTAGTTGCAAATGGCAAGATTTTATTCTTTTTGATTGCCGAGTAATACTCCATTGTGTGTGTGTGTATATATATATATATATATATATATATATATATACCACATCTTCTTTATTCATTCATCCATCGATGGACATTTGGGCTCTTTCCATACTTTGGCTATTGTCAATAGTGCCGCTATAAACATTGGGGTGCATGTGCCCCTTCAAAACAGCACACCGATATCCCGTGGATAAATACCTAGTTGTGCAATTGCTGGGTGGTAGAGTAGTTCTAGTTTAATTTTTTGAGGAACCTCCATACTGTTTTCCAGACTGGCTATGCCAGTTTTCAGTCCCATAAATTTTTTTTTTTATTATTACAGAGAGAAAGCATGAGCAGGACAAAGGGACAGAGAGAGAGAGAGAGAGAGAGAGAGAGAGAGAGAGAGAGAGAGAATGAATCTCAAGCAGGCTCCACTCTCAGTCCAGAGCAGGACATGGGGCTTGATCTCATGAGCTGGACACGGGGCTCGATCCCATGACCCTAGGATCATGACCTGAGCCAAAATCAAGAGTCAGATGCTCAACCAACTGAGCCACTCAGGCGCCCCTGAAACATAATGATTTTCTATTTGTGTCTTGATACTATTGGATGTGTCTGTTGGACTGAGCCTAGTCGATTTAGGAGATAGGGAAAGTCTTTCCCTTTCAGAAGAACATAAGAATTATTTTCTGTGTTTCTGAAGTCTGTTATAAGAGTACAGACCCCTTACTTCACAAAAGGGGAGAGAACAGAAAGGCCTGAGGTTTTTGCTTTGGTACAGTCACCTGGGTGTTTTGAAATTCTGATGAGTCCTATGGGGGGGGGGGGGGCAGAGGTGGGGCATCTCCCCCCTCTCCCCGAGTCCTTCTGTCTTGAGCTGGTGAAAAGCTGCTCTTACACTTACATACTGCTTCTCTTGTGGCCTAAATGAATTATTCCACTGTTCTGTATCCTTTTCCCAAGAAGGAAATACCCCCCAATGCCCACAGGGCCTAGAGTTATGCCATCAATCCTGCTGAAGTTTTGGAAACAATGGAGCTACTGAGAGCCCCAAACTTCTGAGCTCTCCCAGGGTTCTGTTGAGCTATAAGAGCCATAGGACCCCCAATTTTGTTTGAAATCATTCTTTACCGAGTAAAGGTCTTCATTGCTGGTCTGACATTTTGGGGACCATTTTTGGCAATCCAAATGAAGTAGGTAGACATTCATGAGACATCTGACCCTTTCGGGTCTTGTCCAAGGCTCTGCGAAAGCAGATAACTTTTCCCGAAGACACTGCTGAAGTTGCTGGAGGCAGACACATCTGCAGCTGACAAGGGACCAGACGACCAAGTGCCCTGAGAGCCCAGAGGAGGGGGCAATTAACTAGCAGGGGCCAGGGAAGTTTCCACAGAGAAGGCTGGGTTTGAGGTGGGTTTCAAAGGATCGGTGAGAACCTACCAGGTGGTGGAGCATTCCTGGCAGAGGGTCTGTCTTGGAACCAAGGCCATAGTCAAGGAAGTGCATACAATTAGATAAGGTATGTGCCGAATGCCCAGCACAACCTGAGTACTTAGTGCCCGTAAATGTTCATCGTAGTAATAGAACCTGAGGGAGGGTCTGGGGAGGCAGGGGTGAGGGGGTGTGACTGGAGATAAGAATAGCAAGGAAGCTTGCTTGAGACAGACAGAAGGACAGACAGAACTAAATGCTATGCATGATAAGGTTTTGGCAGAACAGGGACAGGGTCAGTGTTGTGCTTTATATTTCCTGAAAATGGTTTATTTTTTGAGCAGTATTGTGTGGTTTGAAATAAACTTTATATTAGGGGCACCCGGGTGGCTCAGTTGGTGAAGCATCTGACTTCAGCTCAGGTCATGATCTCATGGTTCGTGGGTTTGAGCCCCACATCAGGCTCTCTGCTGTCAGTGTAGAGCCTGCTTCAGATCCTCTGTCCCCCTCTCTCTGCCTCTCCCCTGCTCACGCACTCTCTGTCTCTATCAAAAATAAACATTAAAAAATAGAATTATAAAATAAACATTGTCTTAAATGATATATACTGAGAAGTCTTGTCCTCGTACCTGACTCCATCCGTTCACTCCCCCACCCCCCAGTGCCCTAGCTTACCACTTTTATTAATTTTTTGTATCATTCTAGTGTTTATATCTACATCTATATCTATACCTGTATCTGTATCTACATCCACAACTCTATTTTACTTTGGAGCACTTTCAGCCTTACAGAAAAGTTGCAAGAATGCTACGAAGGACTTCACCCAGAGCCCCCATTTACGCTACACCAATTGTCCTAGTGACATTCTAGCACTGGCGTCAATGCCGTGCAAGGGTATACAAGTCACACCCAGCTGTCACGCCTCTCCAGTCTCCTTCATTCTGGAACAGGTCCTCCTTGAATTTCCGACCCTGAACATACTTTTTTTAGGACTATAAAGCCAGCCTTTGTAGAAAATCCTGCAGTTTGGGTTTGTGCAACATTTCCTTGTGATTACACCCAGATTATGCATTTGCCGGGGTGGGGGTTGGGGGGCCGGACTAGCACAGAAGTGATACTGTGTTCTTGCTGAACACTATTAGATTTCACATGTTGATTTGTTCCATTCCTGGTGGCGTTAGTTTTAATCACTTAAGATGGTGTCTGCCAGGTTTCTCCACTGGAAATTGACATATTTCCTACTTTGTACCAAAAAGATACTTGGTGTGGCGATCCTTTGAGACTATGTAATTATTCTATTTCTTATTCCCCTCTCACCTACTAGTTTTAACATCCTTTGACTTTTTTTTTTTTTTTGGTCTGATTTAATTATTGCTAGGGTGACGGTAAAGTGGTTTATTTTTAAACTTCATCATTCTTTTGTATTTATTAGGTGGCATTTTATTATGTGGAAGAGCTTTCTCCTCTTCCCATTTATTTACTTGTTTGTTTACATATATCCACGTGAATTTCCTATTTTAAGTAGTGGATTAAAAACTATTAATATCATTATTTTGAGGCTTAAATTGTTCCCGATTTGATAAGCAGGAGCCCCTTCAAGCTAGTTTCCATGTCCTTTTACATATCCCCATCATCTTGGAGCATTTCCTTAATTCTAAAAAAAGAAAAAGAAAAAAAGAAAAATTCCAGACTCATCTTGTACTGCCATTGCCCCAGCCCTGGAATCAGCCATTTTTTCCATGAATTCCCGTTTCCTTTTAGTAGAGAGTGGTATTTAAACATCAGCCATTTGGGGGCGCCTGGGTGGCGCAGTCGGTTAAGCGTCCGACTTCAGCCAGGTCACGATCTCGCGGTCCGTGAGTTCGAGCCCCGCGTCGGGCTCTGGGCTGATGGCTCAGAGCCTGGAGCCTGTTTCCGATTCTGTGTCTCCCTCTCTCTCTGCCCCTCCCCCGTTCATGTTCTGTCTCTCTCTGTCCCAAAAATAAATAAACATTGAAAAAAAAAATTAAAAAAAAAATAAATAAATAAATAAACATCAGCCATTTAGATGTCAGAGTTCCTTTTCTACTGGGGTGCCCTGCTCTTAAGCTGTCTCAGTGGACACACACATACCCCTTTACATGTCCATTTATCATCTATGTAATATGTTATGTATGTATCTATCTTCTATCTATCATCTATCTATCTACCTACCTATCATCTGTCTATCCATCTATCATCTGTTAACCCACGAATTCACACAGATACTTTCAATTTCACTCTATACTTCAGGGTTCATTCTTCCTTTCCCCCTTTTCATATTTATGCCTACTTTCTCTGTCAACGAGAAACCTGACTTCATTGTCCACGATTCATTTGTTTATTTGTTCAATCTCATGCATGTAGCCAACCAGTGGGATTCCCCTGCCACCTGCTCTAATGCCATTTTTATGTGGCTCATCATTAATGGCCATCTTAGACAATACATACATGCCCATGTGCACACACACACACACACACACACCTTTTTTTTTTTTTTTTGGAAGGAGTATGGCTCATGCAATTATGGGGCTTCTCTGGCAAGTCTGCAATCTGAACACCAGTCAGGCAGGCTAGAAATCCAAGAGTTGCTGTTGTAATTTTGAGTCAGTAGGCTGAAAATTCAGGCAGAATTTCTATGCTGCAGTCTAGAGACAGAAGTCCTTCTTCTTTGGAGGACTTTAGTCTTTGCTCTTAAGGCCTTCAACTGATTAAATGAGGCCCACCTGAATTATGGAGGATAACCTACTTTACTCAAAGTCTACTGATTTAAATGTTAATCAATCTAAAAACCACCTGCACACTAATATCTGGATGGGTATTTGCTCAAATAACCGAGGACCATAGCCTAATGAGGTTGATGCATAGAATTAACTACTTTGGTAGCTAATTAGTAGTCATGATCAATGTGTGCTACCTGGTATAACAAATAGTCCCTACATCTCAAAAAAGATTTATCTTTTCTCACAATGGTCTGGCATTGGTTGGCAGATCATACAGACTTTCGAGAACTTTGTTTCTTCTCATTAGTGGCTCTAACACACATTAAAGCTTTGGAAAGTTCTGTAGGTTCCTATCCATCTAGCCAGTAGGTGTAAGAAGGAAAGAATGTCAATGGTGCATGGCACAGTTTTATGGGCCAGGCCTGCAAGTGACATTTAATCACTTTTGCTTATATTCTGTTGGCCAGAATTTGATCAATAACCAGTCCTATTGCAATGAAGGCTGAGAATTGTCGCTTAGGTGTGCCGGGAGAAAAGAGGAGACATTTTGGAAAACAACTAGCCGCTGTCTGCCACATATATGTGTACACAGGCCTGAATTTTGGTTTTTCACTAATACGTCCTGGAGATATTTCTTATTAGTATGTTTCTCTTTTTTTATTTTTTTAATTTTATATTTTATTTTTTAAAATTTACATCCAAATTAGTTATCATATAGTGCAACAATGATTTCAGTAGTAAATTCCTTAATGCCCCTTACCCATTTAGCCCATATAGCTTCCCACAACCCCTCCAGTAACCCTCAGTTTGTTCTCCATATTTATGAGTCTCTTCTGTTTTGTCCCCCTCCCTGTTTTTATATTATTTTTGTTTCCCTTCCCTTATGTTCATCTGTTTTGTCTCTTAAAGTCCTCATATAAATGAAGTCATAGGATTTTTGTCTTTCTCTGACTAATTTCACTTAGCATAATACCCTCCAGTTCCATCCACGTAGTTGCAAATGTCAAGATTTCATTATTTTTGATTGCCGAGTAATACTCCACTATATATATATACCACATCTTCTTTATCCATTCATCCATCGATGGACACTTGGGCTCTTTCCATACGTTGGCTATTGTTGATAGTGCTGCTATAAACAGGGGGGTACATGTGCCCCTTCAGAACAGCACACTGGTATCCCATGGATAAATGCCTAGTAGTGCAATTGCTGGGTTGTAGGGTAGTTCTATTTTTAGTTTTTTGAGGAACCTCCATACTGTTTCCAGAGTGGCTGCACCAGCTTGCATTCCTAAGTATATTTCTTTTTAAAGAATTTTTTTTTTCAACGTTTATTTACTTTTGGGACAGAGAGAGACAGAGCATGAACGGGGGAGGGGCAGAGAGAGAGGGAGACACAGCATCGGAAACAGGCTCCAGGCTCCGAGCCATCAGCCCAGAGCCTGACGCGGGGCTCGAACTCACGGACCGCGAGATCGTGACCTGGCTGATGTCGGACGCTTAACCGACTGCGCCACCCAGGCGCCCCGTAAGTATATTTCTTTTTAAAACACAGCATCTGCATAGTATTCCATTTTGTAGATGTACCACAGTTGATTTAATCAGTCCCATTTAGATAGCACACGGATTGATTCCAATCTGTTGGAATCATTTCTCAGTCGGTTAAGCATCCGACTTTGGCTCAGGTCATGATCTCGCAGTTTGTGAGTTTGAGCCCCACATCGGGCTCTGTGCTGACAGCTCAGAGCCTGGAGCCTGCTTTGGATTTTGCGTCTCTCTCTACCTCTCCCCTGCTTATGCTCTGTCTCTCTCCCTCTCTCTCAAAAATAAAATAAACATTGAAAAGATAATAAAGGTGGAAGTGCCTTTATTATTTTAATATAATAAATTATAATATTTATAATATAAATATTATATTTATATATATAATATTTTCCCCCTTTGAGAACATCTCTCTTATTAAGAGTGAAGTTCATCATTCTCATATAGGGCACTTGTATTTCATTTTCTGTTTCTTTGTTCACATTCTTCTGGACTTCTTGATGGATGGGACCTCTGGTACTGGGGAGATTACACTGCAAATTCTTTTCCCGGTTTTCTATTTCCGTTTGGACTTTGCATCAAATATAGTTTCCATGAAGAAATTTTTATTTATATAACTGAATTTATTATTCTTTTCTTTTATGGCTTCTAGATTTTGAGTCATCATTAGGAAGCCTTCCCACTGTGAAAGTCTGTGGAGAAAGGGTCAGAGCGGGGCCAGCCTGGAGGCACAAAAACCAGTTAGGATGTGGTTATAACTGTGAGGATGGAGGGAAGGGTGTATTTGTCTCCCAACATGGTGACAAGGTGGTGTAGGCAGTGGGGCAAGAGGAGGTGAGAATAACTGAGGTCTCTGGCCAGATGGTGTTGCTAAGAATGTAATAAGGTTTCCTATTGTTTCTGAGGTTTGGGCTGATTTGGGGAGTGTGGGGGGGAGGGTGAGGCCAGGGGTGAACTTAGAATGGACTTTGTTGGGAAGTTGTTTTACTTACACCTTGCATTTACCTCCTTGTATCTAACTGCTGTTAACTTTTGTGCCACTAAAAAGCAATTTATGTCATAAAGTAATTAAGACAGGCTTATTGTGTTTCCAAAGGCAATATAGAGCTCCCCCAAATCAGGAAGTTAAAAGGACCTTAAGGGGCCAAAAAGAAAAAGTACAAATGGCGATTCAGAATATAAAAAGAGGGGTGCCTGGCTGGCTCAGTAGAGCATGCAACCCTTGATCTCAGGGCCTTGAGTTCAAGCCCCACTGTGGGTATGGAACCTACTTAAAAAAAAAAAAAAAAACATAAAAAGATGATCAACTTTACTCTTAATAAAAGAAATGCAAATTGGACTATGCAGAGGTATTATTTCTCATCTATTCAACAGAAAAAAGCTAGAAGTTTGAATACATATTTTGATTCTGATTTACAGGGTGTAGAATTTACAAGAGGGCAGATTTTTTTTTTTTAATTTTTTTTTCAACGTTTTTAATTTATTTTTGGGACAGAGAGAGACAGAGCATGAACGGGGGAGGGGCAGAGAGAGAGGGAGACACAGAATCGGAAACAGGCTCCAGGCTCCGGAGCCATCAGCCCTGAGCCCGACGCAGGGCTCGAACTCACGGACTGCGAGATCGTGACCTGGCTGAAGTCGGACGCTTAACCGACTGCGCCACCCAGGCACCCCAACAAGAGGGCAGATTTTATCGTGACCCCTGAGTTAGACCTTTGGATCGCAGCATGCTTTGGATCAAGCACCCTACGAACACGGTAGACTAGGGAAAGGAAGCTTGCTTTCTTTGTCTCTTTTTTTGTGGCTTGCGTAGTTGTTTTTTGTTTAGTTTTGTTTTTTGTTTTTCGGCCACCACAGCTCTCTGCCAGCTTCATCCTTTCTTCCTACCTTGCTAACTTATTTATTTATCAACAACTATTTAGTGAGCCCTCATTATGTGCCAAGCACCATTGCAGGTGTTTGAGATACTTGAGTGACTCAGACATAAAGGTTTCTGTCTGGCTTCACGGAACTTCCAGTTGACATCGATTCTTTTCTTCTCTCCCTGTATATCTCCCTCATAACTCTGTTTCCGCATCGTTTCTGCTTCCTCTGACTTTGGTTTATCATGACCCCTCCTGGCCCCATTTATTATGATTGTCTCAACATCTTGATGGACATTTGTGTTATCCCTAATGTTTTACAAATAGTGCGGCATCGAATAGCCTTGAACACGTATCTTTTCATATTTATGCTGCTTGTGTGTCTCTGGGATAGGTTCCTAGAAGTGGGTTTGTGAGTCAAGGGGCAACTCTACATGTAAGCAGACTTATGTAGAGATTTACATGGTGAGTCTATAGTGAGTAAGAAAATATTATATGGTAGTCAAGTATCAAGTACACGTTGGTAGATATTACCAAGTTCCTCTCGAAAGAAGTTATATGGTTGGGGCGCCTGGCTGGCTCAGCGGAGCATGCGACTTTTGATCTCGGGGTCATGAGTTTGAGCCTCACGTTGGGTTAGGGATTACTGTAAAAAAAATTTAAATTTAAAGCATAGGTTAGGTGGTTTTTGTGGCTTTTCAATCCTTTTCTCTGACCATCGCCTAACTTTTTGGACCTTTCTCCTCTATCCTGCATCTATCCCGAACTAGCCTCATCCAGAGTGTTCTTTCTGCCAAAATTTGTTACTACTCTCCGTTCTCTTTTCTCCCTCTAATTATTCCTAAAATACAAAGGCAAGTGAAACTAACAAGCATAACTGCATTTTGAGTTGGAGGTTTAATCACATTGAGAGTAATATTTTAATTGACCTAAAAGCACAGTACTTTGGCTGTATAGTTTTAGCAGGGAATACCCTAAGGATAAAACGAACTTTAAAAGATCTTAAACTTTTTCCACCATATTATTTGCAATGGTATTGGTTTTGTTATTCTGAAATAATTAAATATGCCATAAGGTGAAGTAAATAAGTAATAATCTTGATGTTGTCCGAAACCAAGATTTTTAGCTTAAGAGAAAAAAGATGAAGATACACAATCAAGGAAATTAAGTAAGATCGTGTCCACCTCCTAAATCTAAATTGAAACTGTTATACATACTCAAGAAGTGTTTTCTCTTTATTTATCTATTTTTTTACATTTTTTAAATGTTTATTTATTTTTGAGAGAAAGAGAAAGAGAGACAGAGTGCAAGCAGGGAGGGGCAGAGAGAGAGGGAGACACAGAATCCAAAGCAGACTCCAGGCTCCGAGCTGCCTGATGTGGGGCTTAAACCCATGAAACACAAGATCATGACCTGAGCCAGTCAGCCACTTAACCGACTGAGCCACCCAGGCACCCTATTTTCTCTTTATTTAAAGAAAAAATGTAGCTATTCCTCCTTTTCCTTGTTCTCCTCTTCTTTCCTTTCACTTCTCTTCCTTTCTTATTTTAAAAATATGTTTATTTATTTGGGGGGGGAGGGGCACAGAGAGAGGGAGACAGAGGATCAAAGCAGGGTCTGCACTGACAACAGAGAGACCAACGTGGGGCTTGAACTCAAGAACTATGAGATCATGACCTGAGCCAAAGTCAACTTCAGAAAGTTGGCTCCCCATCCCTTCCTTTCTTTTCTTGAACAATTCATCCCTAAAGCCATAACGTGCAGCTGAGGAGTAAAATCAGTGTCTATGCTGGGGTTTCAGGACAGAGGAGCCCAGGGGGTACACAGTGTCCCTGGGGAAGGGTGGGCTGCCAGCATGGGAGGTCAGAGCCAAATGGGACAAGGAGAGTGGCTGTGAGAAGGAGCAGCCTCACACTGGGTATTGGAGTGGGGGCAGGATGAAGAGGGTGTCCACATAGTCAGTGGCAGCACCTGAAGTGGGGACCCGTGCCCCAGTAGGGTGGGCAGAGGGATCCTCATAGGACAGGAAGTGGCAGCTACTAAGGGAGATTGTTGGGGAGTGACCCAATGGGTAAACACATTATGGATAATGGGAATAATTGTCTAAGCATTGGAAAAACGTATTACAAATACAGAAAGGGAAAAGCAGAATGGACCCTCTGGTCTTAGATTAGAATGGAACTCTATGAAAATAGAAGCAAATATAGGTGCGTGTGTGTGTGCACATATATCTCCCCTAGCTATGTCCATTGAGAGAAGTCCTAGGAACACAGACACCCCAGAAAGCAGTAAGCCCATGCCGTGTCCTGATCTTGGCTTCCAAATACTATTCTACACTAAAAGAAACTGGATTCTTTGGAGAAATGGCTTATTTCACAGCTGGGATGGGCAAAAGACAAGATGAAACTAGAACATAATGGATACAAGTCAGAGAGACACAGAACTAGTCTGAAGGAGCTTCTACTGGCCATATCTGGGACAATCTGAACACCAAACTAAATAACGTTTGCAATGGATTATAACCCATTTAATAAGATAGGAAAACTTGAGCCTATACAATATGAATGTGTAAATAATTAAATTGAAAATTCGACAAAGTTTTTAGAATATGTCTTTACAAAATATGTATTAATTACGAAGGGGAGGGGTGCCTGGGTGGCTCAGTCAGTTAAGCGTCTGACTCTTGATTTCCGCTCAGTTCACGATCTCATGGTTGTGGGATGAAGCCCTGTGTCTGGCTCTGCACTGACAGTGTGGAGCCTGCTTGGGATTTTCTCTCTCTCTCTCTCTCTCTCTCTCTCTCTCTCTCTGTGTGTGTGTGTGTGTGTGTGTGTGTGTGTGTGTCTCAACACAAAAACAAAAACAAAACATTAAATTACAAAGGAGAAAAGAATTACTTTACAATGGAGAAGGTTACCAGACCTGACATTAATCAAGTGACCAAACCAAATGTTATTTATAATTCATCAAATTGAAATCATGTGTCACCTAATAAGATGCAGTGATGTCACTTCTGTGATATTTTTGCCCTGGAAACCCAACCTGAATCTAATCACGAGGAAACATCAGACTGACACAAACTGTAGGACGTTCCACAAGGCTGCCCTATCATCTTCAGAAATGTCAAGGGCATGAATTTCAAGGGAAGATGGACAGCTGTTCTCAAGTATTTGGGAGTTAGAGGACATTCTTGCCAGAATTTATTCTCATTTGGGGAGGAGGGTGTCTTTGTACTTTACTTGCAACTTTTTCATAAGTTGGAATTTTTTTCAAAACTAAAAACGATAGCACCAAAATAGATGTATTTTCTAGCTCCATCCATTAAAGAGAATCAGAAACAGTGATCGGCCAGTAACAGTGAGTGCCTCCTGTGCCCAGATTATGAATTCTAAATACCATTTTCCACCAAAAGGAATCAGAATTCCTTAAAGAGTATTAGAATACAGGTCTAATGTTGGAAATATACAAGATAAGCCGAGAACATTTTATCGCTCCTGAGACAGCAGGGAAACTACCAACAACTACTAAGGTCGGGTAGGAAAAATTCAGAAACAAGCTTGAAGAGGCCAAAGATGGGACTCATTTGGCCCCAAATAAGAATATAAGTGCTGGGGTGCCTGGGTGGCTCAGTCCATTAAGCATCTGACTCTTGATTTAGGCTCAGGTCATGATCTCATAGTTCATGTGACTGAGACCTGCTTCGGGCTCTGTGCTGACAGTGTGCAGCCTGCTTGGAATTCTCTCTCTCCCTCTCTCTCTGCCCCTCCCCTGCTCTCTCTCTCTCAGAAATAAATAAACTACAAAAAAAAAAGAATAATAAGTGTAGTAGGTTAAACACATTAAAAGTCTTAAAACCCATGAGTTTATAATAATATTAATAAAAACAATAAAAAAGAACTGATAGGTCATCTTTGACTGATATAGTGGGGGGACCAACTTATTCTGAACACTAGAAAACAAAACAAAAATAAAAAAGAAAGGGGAAAAAAGAATTCAATCTGCCTTTCCTGTAGGAATTTTATACCAATCCTACAGGATTGAAGAATCCTATAAGATCTCCTCAAAGTAGTCATTATTTGAGGATAAAGGCTTCTTTTTTTTTTTTTTAACATTTATTTATTTTTGAGACAGAGAGAGACAGAGCATGAACGGGGGAGGGTCAGAGAGAGGGAGACACAGAATCCGAAGCAGGCTCCGGGCTCTGAGCTGTCAGCACAGAGCCCGACGTGGGGCTCAAACCCACGGACCGCGAGATCATGACCTGAGCCGAAGTCGGAGGCTTAAGCGACTGAGCCACCCAGGCGCCCCTAAAGGCTTCTATCTGTAAGAATCCCAGCTTGTGAGTGAATATACAGTACTGAAATCATCAAAGCCCCTATGAGCTAGGGGACCTAGATAATGATCAGCAGTGTTCACCAAAATCACAGAAAGATCAGATGTTATACACCTCTTAATGGCACAGCATCACCTATGAAGTATTCTTTTCAAAAATCACACCTCACTTGTATACATCTCACTGTTAGTTTATAGGAAATGTCTGGGACAGAGGAATAAGTTTTAAAATTGTGACCAGAATAAGGGCGCCTGGGTGGCTCAGTCAGTTAAGCGTCTGACTTTGGCTCAGGCCATGATCTCGTGGTTTGTGAGTTCAAGCCCTGTATTAGGCTTCTTTCTGCTGTCCGTGCAGAGCCCACTTTGGATCCTCTGTCTCCCTCTCTCTCTCTGCCCCTCCCCTGCCTCACACATGCTGTCTCTTTTTCTCTCTCAAAAATAAATAAACATTAAAAAAAATTAAGGGGCTCCCGGGTGGCTTAGTTGGTTAAGTGTCTTCAGCTCAGGTCATGATCTCATAGTTTGTGAGTTCGAGCCCCACGTCAGGCTCTGTGCTGACAGCTCAGAGCCTGGAGCCTGCTTCGGATTCTGTGTCTCCATCTCTCTGCCCCTCTCCTGCTTGCACTCTCTGTCTCTCTCTGTTTCGAAAAATAAATAAACATTAAAAATTTTTTTAAAAATTAAAGCAGCACCTGGGTGGCTCAGTTGGTTAAGTGTCTGACTCTTGGTTTCAGCTCAGGTCATGATCTCACGGTTCGTGGGTTCAAGCCCCATGTCGAGGTCTGCACTGACAGCTGTGGAGCCTGCTTGGGATCCTCTCTCCCCCTTTCTCTCTGCTCCTCCCCTCCTCGCTTTCTATCTCTCTCTCTCAAAGTAAATAAATAAACATTTTACTTATTTTTTTTAATTTTTGTAAATGTTTATTTATTTTTGAGACAGAGACAGAGCATGAATGGGGGAGGGGCAGATAGAGAGGGAGACACAGAATCAGAAGCAGGCTCCAGGCTCTGAGCCATAAGCCCAGAGCCCGACGCGGGGCTTGAACTCACGGACCGTGAGATCGTGACCTGAGCTGAAGTCGGACGCTTAACCGACTGAGCCGCCCAGGCGCCCCGAAATCAACATTTTATTAAAAAAATTAAAAATTTAACCAGCATAATTGAGAATATGGGAAACTCTATAGGAAAAATGACCTGGTTTCTTCAACAAATCAAGCGCACAAGGAAAAAGAGGGAGCATAAACATATAGTTTCAAAGAAATTTAAGAGACATATCAACCAAATACTATGTGAACATTTGGGGGAAGTTTGAAACTGCCTGGTTATCTTATGACAACACAGATTTGCTTCAAAACAATCCATTTGGGGAGATTAGAAATGGAGGGGGGCAGTGATACAGTTGAAAGAAGGGTGGCCATGAGTTCATCTCTTTTTTTAAATCTGAGTGATCAGTTCATAGCAGTTCATTGCCCTCTAATTCTGGTATGCTTTAAATTCTCCATAAGAAACATTTCTAAATGTAGCTAACCCAATGTGCCTGTTGACTTCCGCCTAGGTTGTTCTCGCGCTAGTGCCTTACTTAGCTCCAAGCACTTCTGAGGGGAGCAGGAGATCCTCTGTCATGTTGTGTTAATGGTATCCCCTGGAACAGAAAACTTTCATCTTTCTCCACCCAACAAGAAGGGAACAGAAACAAGAGAAGAGGTAGATGAGGTGGGCAGTGTTGGGCCTTGGACTTAGAGCCTCCAATAGCAAACATAAAAATCGCTTGTGAGGTTCAAATATCTGAGATAATATACACGAAAGAGCCTGTATGTAGAAAATGATATGCAAACATAAAGTGAGATTATTTTTGTTTTCAATTCCTTCTCCCAAAAAGAATTTTTCTTGGCCCCAAGCTTTAAGAATATAGGAAAAAATGAGTATAAGGGAATTTTAATTATTCAACCCTAAGAGACATCTCTCTTTGATTTTCTGCAACCACATAACACTGAATTTGCTAACCTGGGGATCCTGACACCTGCGCCCTGTGGTAGAGCTACCTGGGCCAGCCCATCAACCGGTTGCAGGGAGAGAGATCAGGAGGGAGGGAAGAAAGGAGGGACAGTGGGTGGGATCTCGCCCAAGCGCTGAAGTGTATGGATCAGAGTTGGCTGGAACCATGTATTAGCACTAGGTTGGCCATGCAAATGACAGCGGATTTTCTGGCTCTAGCCCTGGGCCAGCATCCCATGCTTCTGGGCACAGAAGGACATTTGGGGAAGCTGTCCATTTGGCAAAGGAGCTCCACCGCTCCTCTGGGTCTGGGGAATCCGAAGGTGGGCAGGTAAGTCTGAGATGAATTCCATGGGACTCAAAGCACCGTTCCCCAAAACTTCCCCTTGTCTCAGCACTGAATGTCAATCACACTCTCCAAAAAGGTGCATGGTTGGAGCTTTCTGGACCTGATGGGATCCATTTAAGAGAAAACCAAGGTGGCATAGAAACCCAGATTGGTGTGTGGAGGCCATGACACTGTGGGCAAGAGGCTGGGACCTTGTTCTAGTTCTGCCTCTTCGTGACCTGGTCACTTACTCTTCCTCCCTGGGTCCAAGTTACCCCAGGTCTTGAGGAGGGAAAGCTTTTCTTGCAAAATCTCATCAGGTAATTCTCCTGATCACACAGCATAGAGACCATGTGCTCAACCTCATGGTCACTAAGTCTCCTTCTGCTATTTGGAGTCTGTTCCTACCTGATCCTTTGCCTTTCTCTGAACTGTTTTCATTTAATTAAATAATCAAATAGATGGGAAGTGCTCATTCAAGGGTCGGGGGAAAGGAAAACTGACATTTCCTGAGGAGATTTCTGTGCTGGGTACTTTACCAACTTCATCGCTGTGTTCTCTGACCAGAAGACAGTCATAGACTGTAAATAATACTTTCAGAAAGTTGTCTTTCTCCCCTTTTCTGACTCTGAAATGGCAACGGCTACTCTGCTGGGATTCTCCTCACACTCTCAGGAGGGGGGATGGTTGGAAATGGGAATGAGAACTCACATTTCTTTTTTGCTATTTCATGTACATTTAATCTCTTAAACACAAAAGTTGTATACAAGAAACATCTGAACGTGGTTTTAAAAGTCTAATGAAAAACAGTAACCGTCTGTTTAACCTCTCCCTACGTTCCAAAACCTTTTCCCCAACAACCACCTAGACGACCACTTCCACCATTTCTTTTGCTACTTAACTCTACAATATAAAAATAATATGATTATGGTTTTTTCTTGAAACATCAGTTTTAGACATTTCTGTTATGATAGTATATGATATTGTCTCTCTTTTAATCTCTCCCACCTGTTGTCTCCCCATCCTCTCAATATAGTTAAATTACTATTTTTTATTTTATATCAGTAATCAGGGTTTACATCATTAAGATTTTGTAAATACTGTTTGTGGCAGAGTCAAGTAGCACTCTGATTGCATCGTCTTTCCTGCATAGTTTTTTTTTTCCTGGAGTTATTAATTGCTCTTTTTTTTACTTGCATAACTGTCCATACTTCTTTTTGGAAGCTCCATTATATAATCTACTGTATCCCTTACATTATTAGGTCTGTGTTTTTTCCTAGAGAATTCTCTTTCAGAGCACTCCATATTTCTCCAGTCTGGACAAGTCACTCACTAGTTCTGCTATAGAGTGTCCTCTAGGACTTTTTTTTCGCTACACCTCTAGTTGCAACCCCATTTCCTGGAATCTATGACTTCTATCTGGGTTTACCTTTTTGTTTTGCTGGCACCTATTCTGTAGTTTCCTAGGGTAGTGTGGATGGGAACTACATTTTCTTTTTTATTTTTTCAATTTTTCTTTTTTAATGTTTGTTTATTTTTGAGAGAGAGGGAGTGAGAGAGAGAGAGAGAGAGAGAGAGAGAGAGAGAAAGAGCATGGGTGAGGGGCAGAGAGAGAGGGAGACTCAGAATCTGAAGCAGGCTCCAGGCTCTGAGCTGTCAGCACAGAGCCCAACACAGGGCTCAAACTCATGAATCTCAAGATCATGGCCTGAGCTGAAGTCAGACGCTTAACCTACTGAGCCACCCTGGTGCCCTGGAAACTAAATTTTCTGAATCTTGGCATGTTTGGAAATCATTTCTCTTCTCTTCTCACACTAAGCTGATAGATTAACTGGATATAGAAAATAATTTTCTGTCATAATTTTAAGATACATTTACTCTGGAGGAGTCCAATGTAATTCTTATCCTTTGTGTGTATTTTGTTGGTATTGTTCTGTCTCTGGAAGCTTTTTGAGTTCTTTGCTTTATGCTTGGTATCCTGACATTTTAGGATCAAACATTTAGGTTTAGATCTTTTAAAATTCTTTGTTCTGGGCTCTTGGCAGGTTCTTTTAATCCAGTCATGTTCTCTTTAGTTCTGTGAATATTTCTTACATTATTTATTTGATAATTTCTTCTTTTCCACCTTCTCTTTCTTTGGACTGTTAGTCAGTTGTTGAACCTCTTGGATTAATCCCTTATTTTTCTTACCTTTTCTCTCTTATTTCTTATTTCTGTATTCTACTTTCCCAGAAATGTCCTCAATCTTGTCTTCTAACCCTTCTGTTAAAAGTTTTCCTTTATCTATTAATTTCTAAGAACTCTTTCTTGTCAAATGATTATTCCTTTATCATAGCACCTTGTTCTTGTTTTATGGCCTCTCATATCTATGAATGTATGAGATTGAGTGTTCATATTTAACAATGAGAAACTACAAGCATTGACTGTAAGCTCTGTGTTGCTTATCACTTTAGGGTGAATGGGATGAAACTTCCCCATTTCTTTAGAAGACATTACCCCCCCCCCCCCCCCCAGAATATTAGCATCTGGAAGTTTTTTCCTTAGGCACCATTCAGTTCCCCTAAAGAATCCTATTTTCCTACCTGGGAAAAAGATGCCAATTAGCAGGTAGGGCAAGAGAAAGGGGCTAGAGATCTGCTGCTCCATAGTCAGACTTTCAACTAATCCTTTCCAGCCCTGAATCTCACCCTCATTATTTGGTGCCTGGATCCTTAAGTACATAACTTCTTCAGTTCTCTTTCTTCCAAGAATAAATGCTATCTCCTGCTTAAGAAATAAGTATCTGGCTGCTAGAATTCTGAAGGTAGACAAGTTTCCAACCTATGTCCTAATTTTTCTCCCATGCCTCATTCTACCCTCCTCCTTACCTGGTGCCTTCACATTCTGAGTTTTTCCAGGGGTCTATGGCATGGATTGGCTTTCTCCTTATTAATGTTATTCTCCACTAGCACATTTCTTCTTTCCAGTGCTAAAATAGTTACTACCCCTTCCATCATCAAAGCTGCCTCTTCCACAACATCCAGTCAGTCTTCAAGCTCCACTGATTTTTTCCTCTCAGTCACCTCTCATACTTACCCATTTTCCCCTTCTCTGTGTTCACTTCACCTCTGCAGTCAGACCTCTGTTGTCTCTTGCCCGGTTCACTCCCACAGGCTTCTTCTAACAATCTCTTCACCTTCTTGTGTATTCCTCTCCTTCAGTCAGCTCTTCATCCTGTAGCCACACAAATATGATCATTTCATTTCCCTGCTGAAAGCCTCTATTAAACCATAGACTTAGGATAAAATCTAAACCCCAGCATGAATAGCCAACCTCCATTGTCCTCTTCAGCTTATCCCCTCCCTGATGTCCTTCCTACCACACACACTCCATCTCTGGCCATTCTAAACTATTTCTGTTCCTTAAGCCATGCTTTCTTTTACTGCAAAGCCTATGCACATGTTGTTTCTTGGCTTTCCTTTTTCTTTTCAAAAACTTTTCCTGTATTGACAAACTCAGCTTAGATGCCATAACCACGGGAAAGATGTTCCTCGTCCCCAAACTACTATGTGCTCCTATATATAGCCCTAGGGCAGCCCTACTTGTCCTTCCTAAGTAAGCTACAAGCTCCTTTGGAACAGGGACATAATTTGGTTACCACTGCATTCCCAATGCCTAGCACAGCACTTTGGACATAGTAGGCACTCAATAAATAGTTGTTGAACAAATAGACATGTAAGTAAATGGTTAGATTCCCATATTCATGTGAAGAAAGTGAGGTTTGGAGAGGCCAAGCAAATCATTCAAGTTCACCCAGCTGAGAGCTGCATTGAGGTCCCTCTTCCAAGGCCTGTCAGCCCCTGTTTGACGATGGGTGCTCCCTCTTTCAAGCTGCACTTGCTTTCCTAGGCCCTGGCCTCTGCCTCAGGTATGTTAACCTTGGCTACTGAGGAATTAAATTTCCAGTGTCCTCTGGGGTGGTTTTACCATCAGCATTGATTTTCAGTTGCTCCTGCCTGGGTCTGCCAACATCCTGCCATGGATTTCTGCTAGCCAAGTGCCCATAATAAAAGACACTAGCCCCAGAGGAAGGCAGATGGGGGGCCATCCCCCATTCTGTACCAGACTCCTTGGACCTATGCTTCCTTTTCCCCTCCGTTCCTTAACCACCCTTACCACTCACTTTCCCAGCCCTTGGCACCCACAGAAACCCAGACTGTGAGGATTTTTATGGGGGAAGTGGGTGGGAAGTGTGAGAGAGGCAGCTTGTTGGTACCCTTACTAATTAGTGCCTTAATGAGCAGAGGTGTGGGTTCTATTTTGGCCCAATTCAGAGGACACTGCCCTCTGGGGAGCCATTGAGGCTGGAAGTTTCAGATTATGTTGCAGCTTTTGAAGCAAACATCCACTCAGAAAACATGATGTCACCAAGGATGGTTTGATTACCCTGTGGGGTGCTGGCAGCAAAGACACCCCTCCCTCATCTCCAGCTTGTACTCCTTCGGGAGACAGACAGGAAGAGCACTCATTTCAAAACAGGAACGATGCTCCGAAGGGAGTTGGCTCAGTGTCTTCCGGCTGCGAGCATGAGTGTGTGTGTGTGTGTCTGTGTGTGTGTGTGAGAGAGAGAGAGAGAGATCCAGAAACAAACCCCATGCAGGGGCTCTGTAAATGCTTCTGTTAACTGGTTCCCCAGCTAGTTCAGGAAGTTTCCTTCTAGTCCAGCCCAGGCCAGGGTTTTCATTATCGACCCTAAGAAAAGTGAAGGGAACACTGACTGAGGTTTCTTTTGCTGTCACTAGTGCCTTACTCTCCGAGAGGCCAGTCCGGCGCCCCAGGAAACTGGCAGGAGGACAGGCCCTCCATGCCCATGCTTTCCTCCTGCCCCCTTCCCCCCTGCCCTCCTTTTCGTTTTCCTTTGATTCCTTCCTCATTTCAGACGTTCCTCTCTCTTCTTTTTCTCTTTCCTCCTGCTTCCTCTTCTCCCCCTTTCACCTTAAGCTAATACTATCCATTAGCAGATGCCAGCCCCTCGTTCTGCTAAATGTCTTATGTGTAGTGTGTCATTGGTGAGAATTCTTTTTTCCCCTGGAAATATCTCACACAAGCAACCCTTGCTTGTTGTAAAAAAAAAAAAAAAAAAAAAAAAAAAAAAAAAAAGTCCAAGTGACCCAAAACAACAAGATAATTAAAGTTCACCCCGTCATCACGTTGTTGACATCTTGGTGCGTGTTCTCCCAGATTTCTCTGTGAGAATAAGAGTAGGAGGTTCTTGAGGAGTCAGGAGGCCTGGCTTTGACGCCGAAGCTCCCTCCTGAGCAAATCACAAGCCCTCCCCGCTCGCCTCTGGATCTCCGTTTCCTCAGGCGACACCTGGATGGCAGGAAAAGGCCTCAGCTGTGCCACCTGCTACCACACCCAGGTTGACGGACCAGATTTTTTCTCTCAAGGGAGCCCCAGCCTCGTGGCCTTTTGCCACCAGTTCGAGAATCAGACCTGGCTTCTCCGCCCAGCTACACACCCCCTCACATCCCTTTGGGCCTCACCCCTGCCTTCTCAGCTTTCACTTTTTCTGCTAACGCACTGGAAACTGCAGCGTGCTCCTGTCTTCCCTCCACCTGCACTAACAAACACAAAGTGCTACCCCAAGCACTATTACCCACGGTTCTAAATGTCCTCTGCCAGGCGCAGGTGCTGCAAAGCAGCGTGCTAAGGGGACCCGGGCACGGCTCCTTTCTGCTTTGGTGGACCCTGCTGGCAGCAGGCAGGGGAGGCTCCTCTCCTGTGCGGCTCAGGGCTGTTTCTTCCCCTGGAGCGCTGTGGCCAAGTTTCCACGGCCCTGCGTTCAGGGACCCTGGGCCAGGGCTGTGGGTGTGGGCAGCTTTCTGTTCCATGCGGGTTCTCAACAGGAAGGGCTTTCATGTGGGCGCCAGCAGGACTCCCGGGCAGGCTTCACCCTGGCGGGGCCTGAGGAGGGAGGCTGCAAGTGTGAAAGACACTCTGTTGGGGAGCTGGTTGGTGGGACGGAAAGACAAAAGGGAGAGAGGCCAGGCAGGTCAAAACTTTTGTCCAGGCCGAGGGCAGAAAGACCGGCCGACCTTGGGGAAATGAGACACTGTAGCCTTTTCCACCCACGAAGAGGCCTTGGCAGAGATGCAGGGGAGAAAAATCTGTTGGGTGGGAATGGAAAACAGTTTCTCCTCCCTGCCTCTGCCCCGGCTCATGGAGCCTAATCAGGTCAAGCATCCAGTCCACTGCCAGACACAGTGGCATTGTTTAAATCCCCAGCCTCCCCAACCCCCAGCCTCTCTCCCCACTGAGAACCGAGTTCTGGCAAAGGAGCCCCTGAGGGACAGGCCTGAGAGGACAGAGGCCCAAGGTCTGGGAGGGAGGGTCACTTCCTCGTCGCTCTCTCCTCCCGCCCACTGGGTATTTTTCTACCCGGGACCTGAAGAGGAAAACAAGCCTGCCCCTGGAAAACCTGAAGGCTGTTTTTGTTTATATAAAGTTACTTTCCAACCGAACTGCTCCCTGGAAGGTCAGCACTAAGACCAGGCTGCGCTGGCACTCGAGAGTGGCTTTGGGAGGCGTGGGGAGGAAGGAAATCGTTGGCCACTTGGGGTCAGATGACTTCCCCGGAGTGGGGAAATGGTAGGCCAGGAGGTGGGGAGCGGAGCTTCCTGGAGATGGGGCCCTGGAAGGTGTTCGCTCTCCATAAAACTTAAACAGGGCTTGTTTATCTGCCTTCTGGAACACCCAGTGTCACGGTAGAGAGGCCAGAGCCACAGGCACGACTCAGTGAGCTTGGCATTTGGGCCTGGATCTACCACTGCCTCTGGCTTCACCTCTTTGGGCCTGTTTGCGTGAGGGCATCAAAACAGAACCTTGAGATCCCTCCCTTCGTGTATTTGCCTGGGACTCTCCCAGTTTTGGTAATGAAAACGTGGGTGGGTGGTCACGTCAGTCCCAGGCCTCAAGCAGCTTGTGATCTAGAAACAATGCGCATAATAGCATGTGATGAGTGATCTAACAGAGGTAACATAAAGCCATGGGACTTGGTGATGGTAGAGACTAGCTCTTGGGAGGGGAGCTGGGAAGTTTCACCATGGCGACAGCTTCCTGCATGGGAAGGTAGGGATAGACTTCTTTTTTTTTAGCCTACTGTATTTAGGTATAATTAATAAAGAATACAATGTACATACCTCAATGTACAGTTCAATGAATTTTGGCAAGTGCATATATCCATGTGACTATGACACCAATCAGAATATTTACTTCACCCCCAAAACTTCCCTAGTGCTCCTTTGCAGCCAGTCCCATCCTGAACATCCTATACCCGGTAACCACTTACCTGGTTTCTGTAACTATAGATTCATTTCACCCGTTCGAGAACTTCATCTAGATGAAATACAGCCCGTGGTCTTTAGCGTCTGACTTCCTTTGCTCGGTTTTTGAGATTCACCAGAGATGTTGTGTCAGTGATTTGTGCCTTTTTTTACTCTGGCGTATGGATATAAGACAATTTGTTTACCCTTTTACCTATTGATGGCTATTTCAGTTGTCTCCAAGTTTTTTTTGCTATGTGAATAATGCTGTCGTGACTATTACATATAAGTCTTTGCATCCTTTGGGTAAATATCTAGAAGTGGAGTTGCTGGATCATTTGTTAGGTATATGCTCAAACTTGGGGCGCCTGTGTGGCTCAGTTGGTTAAGTGTCCAACTCTTGATCTCAGCTCAGGTCATGATCTTGGGGTTCGTGTGATCGATCCCCGCATAGAGCCTCAGGTTGACAGCGTGGAGCCTGCTTGGGACTCTCTCTCTCTGCCTCTCTCTCTCTCTCTCTCTCTCTCAAAATAAATAAATAAAACATTAAAAATAAAGCGTATGCTCAAACTTACAGAGGATTGCCTAACTTCTCCAAAGTGTTTGCATCAATTTTACAATCCCACCATCAGTGGATGAAGGTTCTGGTTTCTCCGCATCCTCGTCAAGATTTGGTATTGTCAATTTTTAAAATTTAAGCCATTGTAGTGAAATCTCATTGTGGTTTAACTTTCATTTCTCTGATAAGGAATGAGCACTTTTCATGCACTTACGTGTCATTTGTAGATCTTCTTTGCAAAATTTCTGTTAAAGTCCTTTCCCTATTTTTAAATTGGGCTATATGTCTTTTTAAAATTTAATTGTTAGAGTTATGTATATACCCTGAATGAAAGTTCTTTGTCTACTATATGCATTGCAAATATTTTCTCCCATTCTGTGGTTTGCCTTTTTGTTTTCCTAAAGGTATATCTTGAAGAACAGAGCATTTTAATTTTGATAAAGTGTAACTTACCAAGATTTTTCTTTTATGGCTTGTGACTTTTGTATACTAAGAAATCTTTGCCTATCACAAGGTCATGAAAATTATCTCTTATATATCCTTCTAGAAGTTTTATAGACTTAGTTCTTACATTTATGTCTGTGGTCATAAAAGATAAATTTTTGTTGTGTGGTATGTATGAGGTAATGTTGAGCTTAATTTTTTCAATATGGAAAAAAATCGTTTGTTGAAAAGACTTCTTTCCTTATCGAAATTCTTTAGTGTCTTAGAGGAAAATCAGTTGATGGTGTATGTATGGGTCTATCTGCATTTTCTGTGTGAGTTAATTGATCTGTATGTTTACCTCTACACTATTATCACACTGTCTTGATTACTGTTACTTTAGAGTAACCCTTGATATCAAATATTAAAAGACCTCTAACTTAACTCCTTTTCAAAATTCTTTTGGCTTTTTCTAGGCCCTTTGCATTTTCACACATATATTTTAGTATCAGTTTGTCAATTAAAAAAAATCTGCTGGGATTGTATTGAGAATGCATGGGATCTGTAGATGAATATAGAGAGAATGGGCATCTTAATAATATTGAACGTTCCTATATGTGAACATGATACATATTTCCATTTGTAAAGATAGCTTAAAATTTCTCTCAGCAATGTTTTATAGTTTTCAATATAGAGATCATGCACATCTTTCGTAAAGTTTTCCCTACATATCATGTTTTTATTACTATTGCTAGATAATTTTTTAAATTTAATTTTCCAATTATTTTGCTCCTGGTATATAGAAATGCAATGGGTTTTAGTGATTGGCCACCTATCTTGGGACATTGATAAACTCACTTATTAATAATTGTTTTCTTATAGATGCCTTAGGGTTTTCTATATAAACAACCCTGCTGTCTATGAATAAGTACAGCTTTACATTTTTCTTTCCAATATTTATTTCTTTATTTCCCTTATTTCCCTGGGGAAGACCTCCAGAAAAATATTGAATAGAAGGGTAGGAGGTTAGATCCTTGCCTTATTCCTAATTTTAGAGAAAGACTATAGTCTTTCACCATCAAATATAGGATTAGCTGTAGGGTGTTTTTTATAGATGTTCTTTATCAAGTTGAAGAAATTTCTTTCTATTTATAATTTGCTGGAATTACTTTTTAAAATTGTGAAATGCTATTGGATTTTGTTAAGTTACTCTTCTACATCCATTAAAAAGATTGTATAAGTTTCCTCCTTTGTTTTGTTAATGTGGTAAATTACCTTGACCAGTTTTCAAATGTTAAAATAATCTCTCATTTCTAGGATAAACCCTATTGGCTCATGGTACATTATCTTTTTTTTTTTTTTTTTTTAATCTATTGTTGCACAGGCACCTGGGTGGCACAGTCGGTTAAGCATCCGACTCTTGATCTCGGCCCAGGTCATGATCTCACAGTTCCTGGGTTCCAGCCCCGTGTCGGGCTCTGCATTGGCAAGTGCAAAGCCTGTTTGGGATTCTCTCTCTCCCTCTCTCTCCCTGCCCTTCCCCCACTCATGCTCGCACGCGTGCTCTTTCTCTCAAATAAATAAACTTAAAAAAAAAAAAGAATTTCAATAAGTTTATGTGTCTATAATTATCTTCATTGTAATGCCCCTGTCTGGTTTTGTTACCAGATTTATACTGGCTGTCTCCGTCTGTTTGGGTTACTATAACAAAATACCACAGACTGGGTAGCTTATAAACAAGAGACATTTATTTCTCATAGTTCTGGAGTCTGAGAAGTCCAAGATCGAGGTGCTGGCTGAGTTGGTGTCTGGTGACAGCTCATTTCCTGGTTCATAGTCTTCTTTTTTGCTGTGTCTTCAGGTGGTAAAAGGGGTAGGGGACTTCTCTTAGGTCTTTTTTATAAAGGCACTAAATCCGGTTTATCAAGGCTATTTCCTCATGAACCAGTTACCTCCCAAAGGCTCCACCTCCTAATACCATTACCTTGGAGGTTAGGATTTCAACATAAGAATTTTGGGGGGACACAATTATTCAGTCTATAGTACTGGCCTCATATGATAAATTGAGAAGATTCCCCTTTTCCTCTATTTTCTGAAACAGTTTGCATATGAATGATATTATATCCTTCTGAAGAATTTTATAGAATTCATCTGTGAAATTATCAGAGACTGGTGCTCACTTAATGAGAATTTTCCTTATATTAAAAATTTAATTTCTATAACACATATAGTATTATTCAGATTTTAAATTTCTTCTTGAGTTAGTTTTTATAAGTTGTGCTATTCAAGCAATAAGTCCAATTTGTCTCAGTAATCAAATGCATTGGCATAAAATTGTTCATAATATTCCCTTATTATTTTTTAATGTCTGTTTGATCTATGGTAATAGTCCTTTTTCATTTATGATATTGGAATTTATATGTTCTCTTTTTTGTTTATTATTAATCTTCCTAGGTGTTTATCAGTTTTATTAATTTGTTTAAATAATCTATTTTTGGCCTTGTTAACACTCTCTATTGTTTGTACGGCTTCTGTTTCATGATTCTTATTGTTCTATTATTCTTTTCCATCTACTTACTTTAGGTTTAATTTGCTGTTCTATATCTAGTCTCTTTTTTTAATTTTTTAATGTTTATTTTATTCTTTAATATTTATTTATTTTTGAGAGAGAGAGAAAGAGACAGAGCATGAGCATGAGCATGAGCATGAGCATGAGCAGGAGATGGCAGAGGGAGAAAGGGAGACAGAGAATCCAAAGCAGGCTCCAGGTTGTGAGCTGTCAGCACAGAGCCTGACACAGGGCTCAAACCCGCAAACCACGAAATCATGACCTGAGCCAAAGTTTGACAACCAACTGAGCCACGCAGGCACCCCTATATCTAGTTTCTTAAAGTTGATTTTAACCTTTCTTCCTATCTAATAGAAATATTTGAGGCTATAAAATTCCCTCTAAAAACTGCTTTAGCTGTATCTTATAAATTTATATAGGTTGCATTTTTCTCTTTCATTCTAAATATTTCCTAATATCTCTTATGATATCTTTTTGACCCAGGTGTCACTTAGTAGTGTGATATTCAATTTACAATTATTTGGGGGATTTTCTAGACATCTTATTTTCATTGATTTCTAATACAATTCCCTTATAGTCAGAGATATTTTATGTAAGATTCCAATCTGTTAAAATTTACTGAGACTTAACTTATGACCCAATATATGTTTTATTTTGATGGCATATATTTCCTTGAAAGGAATGTTTATTATGCTCTTATTTGGCATAGCATTCTATAATTACCAACTCCAGTTGCTTCAGATTTTCTATACAATTACTAGGAGTTTTTTGGGGTACTTATTGTTAATCACTGAGTGAGAGGTGTTAAAATACCCAACTATGACTGTGAGTTTCTTTCTTTCTTTGGTTCTGTTATTTTTGCTTCTTGAATTTTGAAGCTCTGTTATTAAGTTTATACATGTGTAACAGTGTTATGTCTTCCTGGTGAATTATCTCTTTTATCATTGTGACATATTCTTCTTTATCTCCTTTAATGTCTTGAAGTCTGTTTTACCTGGTATTAAGATAGCTCTGCCAGCTTTCTTATGCATACTGTTGGCATGGTAGATCTTTTGCCATTTGTCACTTCCAATCTATCTTTGTACTTAGAGCACCTCTATGTAGACAGTACCTAATTGGGTCTTTTTTAAAAACCTGGCCTGACAAAAAGCAAACAAATGAATGAAAACAAACAAACAAAAACAAAAACAAGCAAAAAAAACCCAACCTAGCTTGACAATCTCTGAATTTTAATTAGTGTTTAGTCCTTCAGCATTTAATGTAACTATTATTATGATAGAGTGCAAGTCTACTACCTTGTATTTGTTTTCCATGTGTTTATCTGTTCCTTTTGTCTTCTATTCTTCTGTTGCTGCTTTCCTGCCTTTCCATGGTTAATTAAATAATTTTTAATATTCTAGTTTACTTTTTCTATTGGCTTCTTAGCCATACATCTCACTATTGTATTTTAGTGTTTGCTTAGGGTTAATAATAAGCATTTTAACTTACAGGTCTACCTACTTAGATTCAATATTATACTGCTTTTCACTTTATAACTCACATTTCCTATTTCTTACTTTGCACCTGACACTCCCACTTCACACATCCCATTTCACTAATGTAATAACCTTACAATAGCACAATTTCATTTACACGTTTCCCCTTGTTCGAAGTACAATTGCTAAATCTGCTTAAAATATTGCAGATACATACATTATAAATGTTCTACAATGTTATTATTTTTCTTAAAAAGTCAGTTATCTTTTAGCACAATTTAGAGAAGATAAAGATTCCATAAATTTTAATATTTATCCATTCATTTACCATTTCTGCTGTTCTTCATTCCTTTTTATAGATATGAGTTTCTTTCTAATATTTCTTGTTAGTATGAAAAATATACTTTATCAATTCTTCTAATGCAGATATTCAACTCTGAATTCTGTCAGCTTTAATTTTTCTGAAGATATCTTTTTTTATCCTCATTTTTGGAGGATGTTCTCAATGGATATAAATTCTATGTTGACAATATTTTCTTTTAAAACCTCAAAGATTTTATTCCATTGTTTCTTGTGTCTGTTGATTCTGATTTAAAAATTAGGGTCATATCATTGACCCTCTGTATATAATGTGTGTTTTATTCTCTAGATGTTTCTAAGATTTTCTCTATATCTTTGGGTTTTAGCAGTTTGCCTAGTAGGTGTGATTTTCTTTCTATTCTCAATTTTTCTTCTGGTTCTCCAATTTCATGTATGTTGGATTATTTGCCATTATCCCCAAATACCCCTGGGGGTTCTGTTTGTTTTTCCTGCTGTATTTTTTCCTTCAGTTTGGATAATTTCTATTGATTTATCTTCAAGTTTTTCTGACTTTTTCTTTTCTGTTGCCAATGCGATGTTAATTCCATCCAATGAATATTTTATTTCAGTTATTATAATTTTCAGTTTTAAAATTCCCATTTTTTATAGCTTTCACTTTTCTGTGGGATTTCCTGCTTTGTTATTTATTATAACTGTATTTTCATTTAGTTCTTTAAATATATTTATTATCATATTAATATATTATCTTTGTCTGCTAACACTTGGGTAACCTCTGGATCAGTATTTATTGCTTTTTTTTTCTTGACAATGGTCACATTTTTTTCTTGACAATGGTCACATTTTTTTGTTGTTTTTTGTTCCTTTTGGGGGCCATGTCTAGTAATTTTTGGATATTATGGATGACACATTTTAGAGACTATGGAATCTGTTATTCTCTTCAGTAGAGTATTGATTTATGTTCTAATAATCAGTTCAATCACTGATTGATCCCTTTGAACTTGATTTGATTTGATGTTTTTTTATGGCAAGTTTGTTATTCCCGCCTTCGAACTTTATGGGACTCAGCCTCCAAACTTTCTCTCTTGGACATTTTCCAGAGCTTGGCTTTAGTTTTTTTTTAGAATGAGCCTAAGATAAGCCTTGATCTAGAGTGTAGTTCTTACTCCTATAGCACAACTTTGCTGATGTCTCAGCCTGATGCTGAAGATGTTGACAAATTATTAATAACATCACTCCACTCTGCTGTTATGTATCTCTAATATCTCCAGGACTTCATGATCTCATGTCTCTGTTCCGTTCTCAGCCCATATTAGTGTCACAAGTAATCCTTTGTAGTCTTTACCTGTGTGTATACAGCCCTCACCCAAGGCTTCTCCCAAACACAACTTTTGGGCCTTTCATATGCACATCCCTTTCTTATTCATTGCCCTGCTCTGTAGTTCCCACTGCTTCAGCTACCCCTCTTGAACTCTGCATGCTGACTCCTCAGCTCAGCAAGACTGCTATGCTTAGATTAGACTTTAACCCTCTGCCCTCTTTTACAAAATTGTCTCCAGGGTAATCATGAGTTCACCTTGTGGGTTTTCTTTCTCTTGGGGGACTGGAGTCTTGCACTGCCCATTATCCACTGCCTGCAAACAGTTGTGTCATATATTTTGTCCCATGTTATGATTGCTTATGATGGGAGGGCTGGTATGGTACCAGTTACCCTGTTATATCCAGAAGTGGAAGTCATCGGTGGATTTCAGACAGGGAAGTCTCAACATCATTTCAGTCTATATTGTATGGTAAAGGGTTGAGGGAGACCACTTAGAAAACCCTTGATCGACTCTGATGAGGATGGATTATTTTACCCAGCAGCACCATTTTCCATTCCATTTCCATTCCTTCTTATTTCTGTATGCCTTTTTTCCAGTTATAGTCCTGCCCTCTGGTGATTTGATCTTGTGGGGACCTGAGGTGACACACGGATGTACTTAACTACTTTGGCTCATCTTTCAGCAGGCAATAAATAGGCACAGATCTCTCTTTCTGTGGCTAGCTTCCATTTCTCTTTCTGTTTCCTGCTATTGTGAATGGGTGAAGTTTACAAATTAGGTCACAAATAACTTGTACTTACCAAACTACCATGGGGGTGTGCCTCTTACTGATCAAAGCTATGTTTACTTCTCATTCCTACACATTCACTCACCTTCTTCTCAGCTTTTCATTTCTCCAACTATCTGCTCGTTTCTTTCTTCTTCTAAATGTAGTTTTCCTCTGTTTGCTTTCCTGTTTTTGAAAAAATTATTGTCTCTTGGGCCATATGAATATGATCTATATATCTTTGTATAAATCAATTTATATATGTAAATCAATGTCTATTACATTATTTATGTAATTATTACAATTAATTATTTAAAATTTTTTTATATTTTATTTTAGAGAGCACAAGCAGGGGAGAGGGGCAGAGAAAGAGAGAGAGAGAGACAGAGAATCCCAAGCAGGCTCCACATGCAGTGTGGAGTCCAGTGTGGGGCCTAATCCAACGACCCTGGGATCACAACTTGAGCCAAAATCAAGAGTCGGATGCTCAACTGACTGAGCCACCCAGACACCCCTACAATTATTTCTATATTGTGTTATTTATAAAATTTATATTAGTTTATAAATTGATTTACATATATTAATTGATTTACATATGTATGCTTGATGAGAGGTATTCCTACATATGTGAGTGAGAATTTATTTGGCATAGTTTCTATGAAATGAAGCTGGAAAACATCCAGGGGTAGAGAACTATATTCACTAAGCATTGGTTCTGAGTCAAGACACTAAAATAACCTTTTACATACAAAATTCATTTAATCTGCTCTACTACTTTGTGAAGTATGGATTCTTACACTTATTTCTTAGGAATCTTTTCACTATGCAATATTTTCTACCCAGAAAGGTGACTGTTAATAAATTTGGTCAAAAAGCAGGCAGTTCCCTAATTCATGAAGTCGGAATGGTCCAGCATTACCTGGATGGAAATTGTCAGATATTAGGAGTCTTGTGTTATAATCTCCATCAGAAACTTGTGTGATCTGGGAGGCTTTGTGATCAGGCAGAGGAGAATGAGAAGGGTGGGGAGGAGATCAGAGATTAAAATAATTGAAAACTACAGGAAGGGAATCATAGGACTCACAAGGGAATGAGTCCAAGGTCTAGGAGGAGAAAGGATTGAGGATGAGGTCAGCGGGAAGAATAGAACCTCAGGGGACAAAAGGGCCATTCAGCCCTGAAATTTACAGGAATCCACAGGGGGTAGATTTAATGCAGCAGACAGCCTTCCCAGAAGCCACTCATATGTAGAGTGACAGGAACCAGGTGAGTGTGGCACTGAAACTTACAGGAATCCACAGGGGGCAGGATTAATGTAGGAGACCGAGAGCCTTCCCAGAAGTCATTCACGTGTGGATTGACAGGAACCAGGTGAGTGCAATCAGGCTCCCCTCCTCTCAGCAAGGGGTGCCAACATCATTTATAATCAGGATGAATGAGTGGTCTGGTTGGAAATGTTAGCGTGCCATGAAATATTGAAATGAATCATGATGTCATGACAAGTGCAAGAAGAAAGGAAGGGGTTGAGAGTTTGAAAAAGCAAAAAAAAGTAAAGGGAAATAAGAATCTCAGATTCTGCTCCTCTGGCCAAGGGAGAGAAACTGAGCTGGGAGATTCAAATATGTGGTCCTTGGAAGGCTGCACTCTCACAGGCCTACTGATGATTTGCTGAAGTCTCCCCAGTCTGGATTAAATGTAAAAATATTCCTTCCTTTGGAAAGCTTCTTTACTTTTTTATGTTTTAAAATAAAAACAATTGCTTAACACATTCACAAAGTCCAAAAGGTGCAAAATAATTTACAGGGAAAGGCAGATTTCCCTCCTGCCTCTGTTGCCCCCTACCTGAGCTCCCCTTTCCAGAGGCTTCTATCATCAGGCTTTTATAGATCCTTCCAAAGACATTCTCAGCATTTAAAAACAGCAATGTACATATTTATATTTTTCACACAAATGATAGCATAATGTATATGTTCTTTTGCACTTCGCTTTTTATAAATTTTACCTTTTAAAATATATTTTGGAAATTATTCTTAATCAGTTCACAGAGGACTGCCTTATTACTTTTTAACGACCACATAATTTCATGTTATAGATGTCTCACAATTTAGTCTCATAGTAATGGGGATTCAGGTTAATTTCTAGTCTCTTGCTATTCCATACTGAACGGTAAACGTCCTTGGACATACATGGAGTCAAGCTTAGCAAGGTGCTGGCAGTTCCAAAGTAACTGAGCAGCTTTTGGTGAGCCTCTCAGGTTCCCTAATAATGGGAAAGGTTGTATCTCTCTGGATAAAGGGGAAGGATGTCTAGAAGTATGGGTCCTTCATGATAAATAACCTCAATCAGCTTTCTGGTCCAGTTTGGTCTTAGAGGTTCCTTGGGATCCCTTAGGAGTCCACCCAGAGTCTGTCTGGTTCACCTTGAGCAGAGCTGAGAGAGCACATCTAGGCCTGCCCTTGTCCCAATGCCCTGAGGCCCTGAGGCCCTGAGATGACTGGACAAGTTTACTCCCGAACATAGATTCTAGAGCAATTTAGTGCCTTCTCAGTGCCTGAACACTCACATCCAAACACAATAGGACTTTTGTTTCCAAGGACAGGGCCCTGGGAAGCCTGCCCGACTTACCTGAATCCCTCCTCCATGATGTAGGACGATGACGAGATATAAATGAGACATGGCTCAGTGCGTTATCAACCTCACATTGGTCAGAACTTCTAGAACCGGTTTAGCAAATTTCTCTCTCGGGAGCCTTTCATGCTGCCCAGACACACTCGTTTCAGGCGATGCTTCTGATATTCAGTTCTTTTCTGATTGACTGGTTCGGTCACTGACCGGCAGACTGGCGGGTATGTAATCATGCGGCAGGCTGGCTATTCAGCTCATGGTAGAAGGCCAATGGCAAAATAAAGGATTTTGACTAAATGAACACTTCATTAGACCGTAAAAGACAAAAAGTATCTCAGGCACCATATGCACTATATGCCTTGTACCATTTGTTTCCTTTTCTTACTTTAATGAAATGTATAGGACCTCCAGTTCAACATTGAAGACAAATGGTGATAGCAGCAGGCACCCTTGTTCTTGATCCTGAACAGAATGTATTGCATTCTCTCTCTTTTGTGCATGTGCGCGCGCGCGCACACACACACACACACACACACACACACGGGTATTTTATTAATTAATGTACTAGAAGATGGAGGGGAGGAGGTGTGGCTATATATAGTGATTATAATTGTCACCAGGCTCTGAGTCTCTGAGTCTCTGCTTTCTTATAGTGGCTTCTTAGGTAAGATCCCCTCCTGTTTTTAGGGACATGGCCACAGCCCCTCCAAGCTTTCAGTCTGCTGACCTAGCTACCCCATAAAAAGAGAAAGCACTTCTTTTCTAATATTTTCAGCAAAAACGTGGAGGCTGACATTCTTTGGCTAATTGGCCCTGCCTGGGTAACATGTCCATTCCTGCAATGAGTGTGGACAGAGCAGTGGTATTCCCATTGGTCAGACCTGAGTCATTGGTCTGTCGCTGGGGGATGTGGGGGGGTGGGGTCAACTTTGAACCACATGAAGTGTTTATCCCAAGGAAAAGACGGATGGGTGTTGTTACTTGAAGAAGAGTGGGTGGGGATTCAGTAACTACAGCAGATATCTGCCATAGGTACATTGGGAGCTGGGCTTGCGGGAAGTCAGGGCTTATGTCTGCAAAGACAAGTGAAAAGGGAACTCTGGGAGGAAGAAATGGTGTAAGCAAAAGCCATGGAGATGGGCTGGAGACAGTTTAACTAGCAGCCTGGTCTCCCTGGGAGGCCCCACGATGGTGAAGGAGGAGGGCCTATTGCCTTCTTTGTTTTGTTTTCAAAATAATATTTGTTGTTGTGGCCACCACCATCATCGCTATTTGTCTTTTATGTTGTTATTACAGAGGGTTTCCACCAAAGACCAAGAGACTAGCTGATGTATCCCCATGTACCCATGTATCACTCATCACCCAATTTTATAATTGTTAATGTTTTGCCAATTATTTTTTTTTATCTTATCTCATGGCATACTTTAAAGCAAATCCCAGACATTGAATCATTTCAGCTCTAAATATTTCAAGGCATGTATTTTTTTTTTAAATTTTTTTAACGTTTTATTTATTTTTGAGACAGGAAGAGACAGAGCATGAACGGGGGAGGGTCAGAGAGAGAAAGACACAAAATCTGAAACAGGCTCCAGATTCTGAGCAGTCAGCACAGAGCCCGACGCGGGGCTCGAACTCACGGACAGTGAGATCGTGACCTCAGCGGAAGTCGGACGCTTAACCTACTGAGCCACCCAGGGGCCCCATCAAGGCATGTATCTTTAACACAGAGTTTTTTTTTTTTTTTTTTTTAAAGCTATCACAATACATTATTTTCTTAATGTTCATTTATTTTAGAGAGTGAGCAAGCTCGGGAGGGGCAGAGAGAGAGGGGGGGACAGAGGCTGCTAAGTGGGCTCCTCGCTGACAGCACTGAACCCGGTGCAGGACTCAAACTCACCAACTGTGAGATCGTGACCTGCGCCAAAGACAGACACTTAACCAACTGAGCCACCCAGGTGCCCCAGTAATCATAATACATTATTACACTTAATAATTTCTTAATATATTATAATAACAAATCTGTGTTCAAATTTCTGTGATTTTCTCAAAAATTCTTTATAAACTGATTTGTTTGAATTAAAATCCCAAGTCCAAACATTGCATTTGATTGATATGTTTAAGCCTCTCTCTTGAATAAACTTTTACGTTATTTTTTGTTAACGTCTCTTTTGATCTATAACATCTCCTCCACGCTACTTTTCCCATGCCACTTATTTGTTGAAAAAATGAGTCATTCTAGGTTGACGGTTCAAGATCATGAAGATGGTGTTAACATGTTTCTCTCTTTGGAGATGCTGTGGGCAAACTGGAAGATAGATCTAGAGGCTTGATTACAACAAGGGGCAATTTTCTTTTCTTTATTTTGGCAAATCTACTTAATAGGTGGTGCTGTGTACTTTCTATTACATCATGTCAGGAGGCATGTGATGTCTGGTTTTCTTAAAGGGAAGAGTTTCCATTTTTCACCTTTAGGAAGGATGTTTGCTGTGGACTTTTTTGGTAGATTTTACATTTTAGATTTAAAAGTTCCCTAGTTTGATAAGATTTCTCCTCTTAACACATAGGATGAGATAAATAAGGCATCTTATGGATGCCTTATTTACTAAATGATTTTTCTGCATCTATTCATCTATTTCCTTTTCTGATTTTTGTAACAAGCTTTTCTATCCTCATGGGATAAATCTGGGGAAGTCTCCCTATTTCATCTGTTCTCTGGAGGAGTTTGTGTTGGATTAGAGTTGTCTTTGAATGTTTTGGTAGAATTTGCCTCTAAGTCTTTCTGCATGAGCCTGGTGTTTTCTTTGGGGGAATATTTTAAACCACTGATCCAACATCTCTAATGGTCTCAGAATATTCAGGTTTTCTACTTCTTGAGTCAGTTTTGATGACTTACATTTTCCGATGAATTTGTTCGGTCCATCAAAGCTTTCAAATGTATCGCGACTAAATGTTCATGGCAATTCCATTTAATGTTGTCTTATTTATTCTCAATGTCTTTTATTGATGCTTTCATTTTTCTTGATCAATACTGCATATAGCTTATCAATTGTATTAGTCTTTTAAAAGAACTAACTTTTGGCTTTGTCTGTCCTCTCCATTCAAAACCTTCTTTTTCTCATGTCATTAATTTTAGGCCTTTATTATTTCCTTCCTTCGACTTTATGTGTGTTCTGGTGGACTTCAGACTTTTCAAGTTGGACACATAGCTCATTAACTTTAGCCTTTCTTCTTCTAATGTAAGTATTTAAGACCATTAATTTTCTCTTCAAGTACTGCCCAACTACACTCCTCAGCTTCTGAGATTTTATTATGATACATTTCATAATAAAGCAGCTTAAAAATACTTGCTATGTCTATGTCAATGTAAGTTTTATTTTTTCTTTTTTGACTCATGAGCTTTTGGAAGTAAATTTCTATTTCTTAAAATAATTTTTAAAAGTTGAGTGCTACTTCACATTCCTTCAGTGAAACGCATAGATTATGTGCATAGTTCGATGCGTTTCCCTAAATGCATACATCTGGAGAAGTCACACAGCTGTCAGGACACAGACCATTTCCATGAGAGCAGAAACTTGTCTTATGGTCTCTCCATCGATTCCTGCGTTTCTCCTGCACACCCTGAGGCAGCAACCACTCTGTTCTCTAGCGTCATAGGATGGCTTTGCCTCCCCCTAATTTAACAGAAATGGAATCATACTGTATATGCTCTTTTGTGTGTTACTTTTCTTCAGTATAGTATTTTTGACTGTTTTTTTTTTTTTAATGTATTGCTTATACATTTTGGTTGTTGCTTTTTTTCTTCCTCTTCAACCTCTCCCCCCTCCCCTTCTTCCCCATCTTCTTTGGAGTAGTTCATATTCCATTGCACAAAAGTGTAACAATTTATCCATTCCTCTGTTGGTGGATATTTGGCCTATTTCCAGTTTGGGGCAATTATGATGAAAGCTGCTGTGAATGTTTTTGTACAAGTCTTTCTGTGGAATATGTTTTTGTTTCTCTTGGGTAAATACTTAGGAATGGAAGTGAAGTGTTGAGTCATAGGGTGAGTGCATATTTACCTTTATAAGAAATTGCCAAACTGGTTTTCCAAAGAGGTTCTACCATACAGTCCCAACAGGAACATTCTCACTATAGCTGGATATTTAAGTCTTTTCCATTTTAATTCTTCTAGTGAGTAAAATATGGTATCCTAGTTGTTTTTTAAAATCAATTTTGGGGCACCTGGGTGGCTCAGTCAGTTAAGCGGCTGACTCTTGATTTCAGCTCAGGTCATGATCTCACGGTTGTGGGTTCCAGCCCCACACAGCACAGACCTTGCTTTGGATCCTCTGTCTCCCTCTTTTCTGCCCCTCTTTCCCTCCCCCCACTCTCTCAAAAAAAAAATAAATGTTTAAAAAATTAAAATCAATTTTATTGATGTATACTTTACATGCACACATTTTAAGTGTATAATTTCTTGAGTTTTAACAAATGTACACACCTGTGTAATCACCATCCCTAATCAAGATAGGGACAATTCTGTCACCTAAGAAAACTCTCATGCCCCTTTCTGGTTGATTACTCTCCACTTCGGCCCCAGTAACCACGAATCTTACATCTATCATTTTTTTTATTTGTTTTGCCCGTTCTAGAATTTCATATAAATAGAATCATCACTGTGTACTCTTTTTTATGGGTGGCTTCTTTCAGTCAGCATAATTTTTTTTATTAAAAAAAAAATTTTTACACTTTTTTCATTTTTGAGAGACAGAGACAAAGCATGAGAAGGGGAGAGGCAGAGAGAGAGGGAGATGCAGAATCTGAAGCAGGCTCCGGGCTCTGAGCTGTCAGCACAGAACCCAACGCGGGGCTTGAACTCACCAACCATGAGATCAGGACCTGAAGCCGAAGTCAGATGCTTAACCAACTGAACCACCCAGGTGCTTCTCAGCATAATTATTTTAAGATTCACTCATATTTTTGTGTCCAATGTAACATTTCCCTTTTCATTGCTGAGGGGGCATTCCATTGTATGGATTTTATACATTCTCCTGATGGTGGACATTGGGTTGTTTTTACTTTTTGGCTATTATGAATAAATGTATTTTTTGATATATGTTTTTATTTCTTTGGGATAAATTCCTAGGAGTGGAATGACTGAACCATATGATAAATGTATGTCTAACTTAAAAAAAAAATTTTTTTTAACGTTTATTTATTTTTGAGACAGAGAGAGACAGAGCATGAACGGGGGAGGGTCAGAGAGAGGGAGACACAGAATCTGAAACAGGCTCCAGGCTCTGAGCTGTCAGCACAGAGTCCGACGCGGGGCTCGAACTCACAGACCGTGAAATCATGACCTGAGCCGAAGTCGGTCGCTTAACCGACTGAGCACCCAGGCGCCCCTATGTCTAACTTTTTAAGAAACTACCAAACTGTTTTCCAAAGTGGTTGTATTATTTTACATTCCTGCCAGTGGTATATGAGCGTTTCATCCTCACCGCATCCTCACCAGCACTTGGTCAGTCTTTTTAATTTTAGCTATTCTAATAGGTTTGTGGTGGTATCTCATTGTGGTTTTGATTTATATTTCCCTGATCACTAATGATGTTGACCATCTTCTTGTGCACTAATAAATGTCTCTTGTGAAGTCTGTTCAAACATTTCACCCATTTATATGGGTTATTTGTCTTATTACTGAGTTGCAAGAGATATTTATATATTCTATTTATAAATTATTTGTCAAATGTTTTCTCCCAGTGTATAACATATCTGATCATATACTTAACTGGATCTCTTGGTGTGCAGATTTTAATTTTTATGAAATTTATCACATTTTTCTCTTATGGTTAATGCTTTTCTTGTTTTAGCTGAGAAATCTTTGCCACCCAAAGACCATGAAGGCATTTTTCTGCGTTTATTCTAGAAGCGCTATAATTTTTTTTTTTTAAGTAAGTCTTTATGCCCAGTGCAGAGCCCAACACAGAGCTTGAACTCACGACCCTGAGATGAAGACCTGAGCTGAGATTGAGTCAGACACCAAAGTGACTGAGCCTCCCAGGCGATCTTAGAAGTGCTATAATTTTAACATTTGTATTTAGGCCTTCATCTATCTTGAATTAATTTTTATGAGTAATATGAGCTAGGGGTCAAGATACACTTTTTTCCTTATGATTTCCAATTGTCCTAGCACCATTTTTGAAGAATCTTAATTTTTTTCGTTGACTTCTTTTGGTTCCTCTGTAAAACAAAACAAAACAAAACAAAACAAAACAAAACCATCAATGGGCTAATTAATGTTGAGCTAATTTCTGACTCTGTTTCTGTTACATTTGTCTGTTCATCTTTGTGACAGTACCATACTATCTTGAATACTAAATCTTCATAGTCATTACTGAAATCAGGCTATGTAAGTCCTCCAAATTGGTTCTTTTTTTTTCAAGAATTTTTTTCTTTTTTGCTATTCTATGTCATTTATATTGCCATATACATTTTAGTATCCGCCTTTCAATTTCTATAACAAAGACGGGCAGGAACTTTGAGATTGTATTAACTATAGATCAGTTGGGGTGAATGTCCACTATTGTCTTTCAATCTGTGAACGTGTATATCTCTCCATTTATTCTGGTCTTTTAAAATTTCAGCAACATTTTGTCATTTTATACATACAGATTTCATACAAATTTTGTTAAAGTTATTCCCAATTATCTTATGTTCTTTCATGCTATTGTGATATTTTTTTAATTTCCTTTTTCATTTTTTTTTTTGTAGCTAGTATATAGACAAATGATTGATTTTTATGTATTGCTCTTGTATCCTTTGACCTTGATAAGTTGTTTTTTGGTAAAAGTAAGGTTTGCTTTTGAATAGATTCCTTAGGAATTTCTACATGTACCATTATTTTGTTCGTAGATAGAAACAATTTTACTTCTTTCCCTGTCTTTATATTTTCTTTTTTTGCCTTATTTCACTGGCTAAGATCTCCAGTACAATGTTGAATGCAAGTGGTATGTCCATACCTTTGCCTTGTTCTTGATTTTAGAGAGAAAGCATTTGGTATTTAACATTTAAATATGATGTTAATCGAAAGATTTTCATAAGACAACTTTATCAAAGTTTGAAGTTTCCTTTGATTCCTAAGTCTACTGAGACTTTTAATTAGAAAGCATTGAATTGTTACAATTGTTTTGCATCTGTTGAGATGACCAAATGATTTTTCTCCTTTATTCTTCTGTATAAATGATGAACCATATTAATTGATTTTCAAAGTGTTAAACTACCTAGCATTACTGTGACAAAACCTGCTTGGTCATGATGAATTATCTTTTTTATATATGACTAGATTTGATTTGCTAGTACCCTCATTCAATTTGTTAAGAATTTTTGCATTTATATTCATGAAGATCATTGGTCTATGATTTTATCTTCTTGCACTTTACTCATTCCCTCCTTACCTTTTGAAAGAGTTTGTGTAAGATTGCTATTTATTTTGTAAATGTTTAAAATAAATTTTCTTAGGAAAAGGTTTTTAATTCTGAATTCAGATTTTAAAATGCACTTAAGACCATGGAGACTTTTCTATTATTTTTGTATTAGCTTCTGTAATTTTTGTCTTTCAAGAAATTTTTTCATTTCACCTAGATTGTTGAATTTGGTAGTATAACTTGGTTCATAATATTACTTTATTATCCTTCACTCTGCAGGATCCATAGTGATGTCCCCTCTTTCATTCCTGATATTGTTAATTTATTTGTTCTTCCTTTGTTTTTCTTGAAAATTTAGTTAAGAGTATATCAGTTTTATTCATATTTTCAAAGAACTAACTTTTGGCTGTGTTAATTTCCTTATCGTTTGTCTTTTTTTTAATTGATTTTGGCTTTTTTAGTTGTCTCTCTGTATCTTATTCTGTGTTAACATTTGTTTCTCTTTCTAGTTTCTCAAAGCAGAAACATAAATCAATGATTTAAAAATTGCTTTTTTTTTTTTATATAGTCATTTAAATGTTTACTTTTGAGAGAGAGAGAGCATGAGAGCACAAGGGAGGAGCAGAGAGAGGGAAACAGAGGATCTGAAGCAGGCAGATAGTAGAGAGCCCGATGCAGGGCTCAAACTCATGAACCTGTAAGATGATGGTCTCCGCCAAAGTCAGACGCTCAACTGAATGAGCCACCCAGGTGCCCCACTTATATAGTCATTTAAGCTCTATTTTATTTTTTTTTCCTAAGAACTACTTTATCTGCATCTGTCAAATTTTGGTATGTTATATTTTCAATACTAGTTAAAAAATTTTTCTAATTTTCTTTGTGATGTTTTTTCTCTGACCTATATAGTTATAAGTGTGGCATTAAAGTGTTCACTTCAGCAGCACATATACTAAAATTGGAACGACACAGAGATTAGCATGGGCCCTGTGCAAGGATGGCATGCAAATTTGTGAAGCTTCCAGAAAAAGAAAAGAAAAAAGAAAAGAAAGAAAAGAAAAAGAAAAGAAAAAGAAAAGAAAAAGAAAAGAAAGAAAAGAAAAAGTGTGGCATTAGAAGCATCTCTTTCACACAGCGTATCATTAGGTCTTACATTTTTTGTTTAAGTCTAGTTTGACATTCTCTGCCTTTTAATTTGAGTATTTAGTTCACTTATATATAATGTAATTATTATATAATTTTTTTAAGCCCATATCTTTCTTTTTGGGTTTTTATTTGTCCTGTTTTTTTGTGTTCATTTACTCCTCTTTTCCATCTATTTTTAGCTCAATTAAGTATTTTTAGTATTTCATTTTACCTCTTCTATTTGCTTTTCTGTTCTACCTCTTGGCTTTATTTTTTAGTGGTTGCTGTAAGAGTTACACTATACTTCCTTCCTTATCCTACCTTGAATTAATGTTATTTTTGTTCACATATGATGTAAGAACTTTCCACTTATCTACCTCCCTTTCATTGTGCCACTGTTATAATTCATTTTCCTTTTTTGTATGTAATAACCTCACAATGCACTGTGGTGATTATCCCTTTAACAATAAATTTTCTTTTAAGGAAATCAAGAAATAAAAAGAAAAAGTATTTTATATCCTTAAACTTAACACTTATTGTTTCTTTCATTGGGTAAAAGAGTGTTGTGTGTGAAACTTAAGTTTGTAACTGGTATAATCTCCTTTCAGCCTAAAGATATTCCCTTAATATTTCTTTTTTGTGCAGGTGTACTGGTTATAAACCTGCTCAGCTTTGTTTATATGAAAATCTCTTTTACAGTCCGTGTTTGTATGCTTTTACATGTTGACATACTTTTAATATCATATTTAAGAAACTGTTGCCTAACTCACTATTCTAAAATTTTTATATGTTGTTTTTTGATGTTTTATACTTTAGCTTTTACAATTAGGTCTATAATCCATTTTGAGTTAATTTTTGTGTATGTTAAGAGGTAAGGGCCAAGATTCATATTTTGTATATCATTATACTATTGTCCCGAGTACTGCTTTTTATAAAGATTATTCTTTCTTCATTGAATTGCTTTGGCAATCTTGTTGAAAATCAATAGACAATATATAAGTGGATCTATTTCTGAACTCTCTATTCTGTCCCATTGATCTATGAGTCTATCTCTATACAAATACCACACTATCTTGATTACTATAGCTTTGTACATCTTGAAATCAGGTAGTATGTCTTTCTACTTTCTTCTATTTTTCTAATTTAAAAAAATTAATTTTTTAATGTTTATTCAATTTAAAAAAAAATTTTTTTTCAACGTTTATTTGTTTTTGGGACAGAGAGAGACAGAGCATGAACAGGGGAGGGGCAGAGAGAGAGGGAGACACAGAATCGGAAACAGGCTCCAGGCTCCGAGCCATCAGCCCAGAGCCTGACGCGGGGCTCGAACTCCCAGACCGCGAGATCGTGACCTGGCTGAAGTCGGACGCTTAACCGACTGCGCCACCCAGGCGCCCCATTAACGTTTATTCAATTTTTGAGAGAGAGCGAGTGAGCAGGGGAGGGACAGAGAGAGAAGACACAGAATCTGAAGCAGCCTCCAAGCTCCAAACAGTCAGCACAGAGCCTGTTGGGGTATTTGAACCCATGAACTGTGAAATCATGACCTGAGCCAAAGCCAAAGCTGGATGCTCAACTTACTGAGCCACTCAGGCACCCCTACTTTCTTCTTTTTTTAAAAAGCATAGTTTTGGCTCTGGGGTGCCTGGGTGGCTCAGTTGGGTGAGCATCTGACTCTTGGTTTCAGCTCCATTCATAATCCCATGGTTTGTAGGTTTCAGCCCTGCATCTGGCTGTGTGCTGACAGTGCAGAGCCTGCTTGGGCTTCTCTCTCTCCCTCTCTGTCTGCCCCTCCCCTGCTCATGCTCTGTCTCTCGCTCTCAAAATAAATAAACATTAAAAAAATAGTTTTAAAAAAGTTTGGGCTCTTCTAGGTCCTTTGCATTTCCAAGCAAATTTTAGAGTAAGTTTATCTATTTCTTTAAAAATTCCTGATGGGATTTTTTTATTAGGATTACATTCAATCTATATATCAATATGGAGTAAACTCATATTGTAACAATATTGAGTCTTCTGATCCATGAACATTGTATTTACCTACAGTTATTTAGGTCTTCCTTAAGTTCTCACAGCAATGTGATTTTCTGTTTTCTAAATCTCAGGTCTTTGCCAAATTTTTTACTAAGTATTTCACATTTTTGATATCATTGTATTACAGTTTTTCATTCCAACTTCTAGCTGTGCCTTGCTAGTGTATAGAAATACAATTGATATTTGTTTATTGACCTTGTGTTCTCAATTGTGTTTACTCATTGCTGAGTCATCTTTTTTTTTTTTTTTTTGTTGCAAATCCTTAGTATTCTTTACCTAGTCAATCACTGTCCTCAAATAAAGACAGTTTTACTTCTTCCTTTTCAATCTGAGCATCTTCTTTTATCTTTTACTTCCGTTATTGCATTGGATAGGATTGTCAATACATGGTTAACTCAAAGTGGTAAAAGCATACATACATCCTTGACTCTTTCCTGGTCTTAGGGGAAAGCATTAAGCCTTGTATCATTAAGAATGATGTTAACTCTAGGTTGTTTGTTTGTTTTAGGATGTTTTATAACAGATTGAGAAAGGCTCAATCTATTCCTAGTGTGTGGTGAGGTTTTTCTAATATATAAATTTTGGATTTTTTCAAATGCTTTTTCTGCATCTATATAGAGAATCTTATTATCCTGTTTTCTATTAACATGGCAAATTATCTTGATTTTGAGTGTTAAAACAACTTTGTATTTCTGAGATAAAACTCATTTCTGATATATTACCTTCATATATATTGTTGGATTCAGTTTGCTAAAATTTTGTTAAGAAATTTCACTTCTAGGGGTGCCTAGGTGGCTCAGTCAGTTGAGCCTCTGACTCTTGATTTCGGCTCAGATCATGATCTCAGGGTCATGGGATTGAGCCGCCCGTTGGGCTCTGGGCTAAGCATGGGAGCCTTCTTAAGATTCTTTCTCTCAAAAAAAAAAAAAAAGATTCTCTCTCTCTCTTCCTCTGCCCTTCTCCCCTGCTTGTGCTCTCTCTCTCTCTCAAATTAAAAAAAATTTTTTTAAAGAAATTTTGCTGCTATATTTTAAGGATATTGATCTGCAGTTTTCTTTTCTTATGATTTTCTTTTCCTGTAATATGTATTAGGTTTTGTTATCAAGATAACGCTGGATTCATAGAATGAGTTAGCAAGCGTTCCCTCCTCTTCTATTTTCTGAAAGAGTTTGTATAGAATTTTTCATGTTTCTATTGTTGCCTAATGTCTCCAGGTGTAATTGCATGTAGGGCGCTTTTTAGCATTAAGGATAATGAACATAAATTTATTTTCAAATCATATTCTAGGTCATTCCAAACTTTCTGGCTGACTTCATGTCAGATCTGATTGTGTGGAAAGAAAGCATGATTTAGAATAGATGAAACACAGGGAGTAGACATTTTAATACTTAATAGTTTGTGCCTCACCCCAGAGGATTTATTTGGGTGCCCATTTTGGACTTAGGGAAAAGACCATTGGGAGTTTGGTGGGCACCTGGCTTCCTTTGTAAAGCCCCCAGCTTTCACAGCAGAGATTATGCTCCTGTCTCTAACCCCTGTATTGCTCTTCCTAATCCCTAATCCTAAATATGTGCCTTGTCACATGTTTAGTGACAAGGCAGCTGGGCCAGAGAAGCCCGGCAGGCCTTGAGATTGGCGCCTTGTTACAGCTGTGTCAATAGCTTGCTCTGAGTCCTTGAACAAATCTGTTTCTGAGGACCTCAGCTTTCACAGGTGCAACGCACAGGCCCAACTGAACCCCCAATCCTATCCTTCTGTAAGAAGCACCTCACCATAGCTGGCTTCCATACATTCTGGGTTCGAATCCGCATAACTTCTACATGGCCTTGAGTGAATTACTTTACTTTTCTCAGCCTTGTTTCCTGACCTATAAAATGAAAATACTTTCAGTTTGTGAGAATTGGATGAGATACTATACACCGATTTTATTTTATTTTATTAGTTTTTTAATGTTTTATTTATTTTTGGTGAGACAGGGCACAAGCAGGGAAGGGGCAGAGAGCCAGTGGAGGAGAGGGTCTGAAGCGGGTTCTGTGCTGACCGCAGTGGGCCTGATACGGGGCTCAAACTCACAAACCGTGAGATTATGACCTGAGCGAAAGTTCGACGCTCAGTGGACTGAGCCACCCAGGCGCCCCGAGATACTGCACACAAATTTTAAAGAACATAGTTTGCTTTCTCTCTTACACCTGTGGTTCTCAAATTTTCTTTGGAGCACCAGAATTCCCTGGGGATTTCTCCCCCTCACTCCTCCCTGTGCTGCCCCCTCTGTGATTCTGAAGCGGGCAGTGGAAGCCTGCAGCCTGCATTTCTAGGGCCTCCTGGGTGGTTGTCCCTGCTAAGAGCACTGCCCTAACCTCTGTAACATCTCCCACCACATCAAACACAGAGCCTTGCACTTTGAAGTGTGCACAAGAAAATAAAAGGACCGGGTAGGTGATGGCAAGGAAAACAAATAACCTGTGCTTCTGCAGGTCAAGCAATCCCCTGGGAGGCTGCTCAGCGTCCCTCCAGGCCCTCCCCAGCCCCAGCCCAGCGCTGCTGGAAAGCGCGGCGTGATCCCACCGTGTTTGTCAGCTCCCTGCTCGCGTCTCCTCTGGCTCTGTTTTGACAGGTGTGTCCAAGGCTGGCGCAGCACATGTTGCCAGCACAGCCTGGGCCAGGGAGGAGGAGCCGGAGGAAGGCGCAGAGGCTCAGCCCAGGCTGGAGGGGCGGTGAAGTGGCCTGGGGAGGAATGGTGGGCAGGCCCAGGGTTTTTAGACATAACCCAGTCCTGTGGCCCCCAGGAAGTCCCCTTGCTGTTTCCTTAGGAGGAAGCCCAGGAGCTCCTTCAAGGCTTTGCAAACCTGGCGGGGAGTAAAACACCTGACAGCAAAGGCCATGATTCTGATCCAGTGATGAGAAATCTCGCAGGCTATCCCCTCTTAGTCCGGGTTCAGACTTTAACGCCTCGGCCCTGGTAAGTTCCAGGGGAGCAACCAAGCAGGGCGGGAGGAAGAGCACTTGGTCAGAATTGCAGGATAGAGAAATCCAGCGCATTCCAGGTGACTTCCTGATGGCGTCAAGACCCGGCCACTCTGTTCCCTGGTAGAGGAACCAACGGTCAGAGATGCATGGTGTCAGCCTGCAATCCCACTACAAATGGAGGGCCCAGCGGGGTAGAAGCCTGCCCGTTGCAGTTCCATGTCCGCGAAGGAATTCTATCATGGAGCCCACCCAGTCATCCCACGTGATGCGGGTGGGTCACAGAGTTTTTGCACAGAACAGTGTACCGATTCATGGTGTTTGCTGCAGGCTTTATGGTTCCAACTGCCCTCCCCACCAACACCTGTCGGCTCTCGGGCTTTCCAGAACCTTAAAAGGGTCTGGACATTCTGAAGGGTCACGTTAGTAGCGAGGGCTATTTGATGAGGTGGGAATAGAGAGAGAGACCCGCGGGTACTTTCTGGGGAATGTGCATCAGGAGCCCAATGGTCGTGACCAACGGCAAAGTGGCCTGAGAAGTAGAGTTTACAGCACAACCAGAGATGTGAGAAGTTGAGGGGACCAAGACCTGAGCTCTAGTCCCAGGTGGGTGACAAACTCCTCACCCCTCTCAGCCTTTGCTGTCTCTCTTGGAAAGTAGGCTGAGCCTGGTGATTCACCAGCTCTCTCTTGGCTCTAACAATATAGGGAATGTGGCAGCGGGAGCTGCAAAGGCTCCCGTTCCGACCACTCATCTGCAGTGGGCAGTGGTGACCGCCACTCAAGAAGGTCTGCATCTGTATAATGCACATGATAACGGCTGCTAATCGCCTGACCACCACTGCCAGGTACTGAGGACTGAGCTGTGTCTCCATGAAATCCATGTGCGGAAGCCCTAACCTTCAGTGCAATTGTATCTGGAGAAAAGGTACTAGGAGTTAGCTGAGGTTAAATGAGGTCTCTTAAGGGTGGGGCCCTAATCTGTTAAGACTGTGGCCTTATGAAAAAAGGAAGAGAGTGCTCTCTCTCACTCCCTCTCTCTCCTCCCCTTCTTTCCCTACCCCACACGCTGGACCAGGTGAGGACACAGCCATCTGCAAGCCAGGAAGAGCTGGCATCTTGCTCTGGGACTTCCTAGCCTCTGGAACCCTGAGAGAATTAATTTCTATTGGTTGAGCCACCCAGCCTCTGTTATGGCGGCCCGAGCTGACCAGTGCACCAAGCAATTGGCCAAATGCACTGTTGAAAAGAAAACCCCAGGCCCAAAATGGTGGTAACTGGGCCAGGCCAGATCATCAGACCTGGGCTTAGTACCTAACCTAATTGCAGTTTCAGTCTCCCCCAGAAATGTAAATCTTAACCTGTCAGTCGGGAATTTTCTGATAACAGCAATGAGGTAATCTGTGGACCTGGGCCCTCTCCGTCCCCCAAAGGAAGATGAGGTAATCTGTGTAATAAAACCCTTTGCCCTTCCCACTAGGGGAAGGTGATTTTGCCTGAAATAATCCTTTCTTTTCTTTTGCTTATAATGTTTCTGCCCTACCCTCCTTCCTCCAAAAACTTTCCATTTTGGGGTGCTTGGGTGACTCAGTCGGTTAAGCACCTGACTCTTGATTTTGGCTCAGGTCACGATCTCACGGTTCATGAGACAGAGCCCCCCTCGGGCTCTGTGCTGACAGCGCGGAGCCTGCTTGGGATTCTCTCTCTCTTGTTCTCCCCTACTCATGCTCTGGGTCTCAAAATAAATAAACATTAAAAAAAATAAAAACAAGGGGCTCCCGTGTGGCTCAGTTGGTTGAGCGTCTGACTCTTGATTTCAGCTCAGGTCATGATCCTGGGGTCACGGGATCGAGCCCCACATCAGGCTCTGTGCTGAGCACATGTTCTTTCTCTAAAATAAATAGAATGAAAAAAATAAATAAAAATTAAAAAATAAAAACAAAACAAAACTTTCCATGTTGTACAACTCCTTACAGTGTCCCTCTCTTCACTAGATGGGGTACAGCCCGATTCAGTGAATCACTTGATAAAGCCAACTAGATCTTCAAATTTCATCAGCTGAATTTTTTTTTTTTTTTATATAGTATCCTCTTACTTAATCCCCTCAACGACCTCAGGAGGTAGGTGCAATTGTAATCCCCATTTTACAGGGACGGAAACAGAAGCATAGAGAGGGTAACTTGCCCAAGGCTGTTTTAATAGAGGTACATCTAAAAACTCATTACCTATGTGACTTTGGGAAGCTAATCTCTCCAAACCTCCGCTTCCCCATCCGTAAAGGGGGAATAATAATAATATATATGGATACAATAGCTGCATTACAAGTTGTAGCGAGGATTAGATGTGTGAATATATGTAAAGTGCTGGGTCACCTGGTTGGCTCAGTCGGAGGAGCGGGTAACTCTTGATCTCGGGGTTGTGAGTTCAAGCCCCACGTTGGGTGCAGAGATTATTACTTAATAAATAAGTAAATAAATGAACTTAAATTTTTAAAAATATATGTAGAATGCTTAGAATGGTATTCTGTTGCATAAGTCCCCCACTGGTGTCTGCTATTATTGTTGCTATGATTCTCCTTATTCCTTTATTGCCAACCACAGATTTATGGCCAGCTTCACTCAGAGCCAGTCTGGCTCTTCTGTCTCTAATTTGACCACAAGACTCTCTCCCTGTGTGGTCCCAGCCCACTGGATCAAGGTGGATCCTGGACGGACCCCCAGGGTTGGCAGTTCAATTGCTATCCTAGGGTTGGGAATGAGCAATCAAAGGACAGGGTCCTTGCGGGGGAGAGCAGTAACCCAGTTAAGCTGAGCCTTATGCACACAGAAGATGATGGTCAGGAGAAAGGGGACAGAGGGGAGCAGAGAGGAGAGGTCAGTGGCCACCAAGAGAAGGTAAGAGACCAGTCACCCTCGGCAGTGAAGACAGAAGCCTGAGAGGCTGGCAGCCTCCCAAGGGTAGCAAGCCCAAGACCCGGCTGTTCTTCAGCATCTGTAGCTCTGATTTTGCCTGCTGTGCCGATTTCATAAATACTCTCTCTCTTCCTTCCTCGGTAGGGCTTGAGAGGACTTCCCTGACCAGGGAAGGTGGAGGTATGCACCTGTGGGGGGCGGTGACAGCACAGGTGGGCTCAGGTGCGTGCCTCACCCTCACCTGCGAATCAAGCTGAACTTCACCCTCCAAATCACACAGCCGGGGATACTGGTGGCCAACAGTCTAGGACACATGAGTTTTCTTATGTCTTTATTCTTACGTTATTGAGTCACTAGGTTTTTGTTGTTGATTTATTTTGAGAGAGAGAGTATGTGCACGCATGAGTGGGGGAGGGGCAGAGAGAGGGAGAGAGAGAGAGAATCCCAAGCAGGCTCTGCACGGTCAGTGCAGAGCCCGACACGGGGCTCGAACTCACAGACTGTGAGATCGTGATGTGAGCCGAAACCAAGAGTCAGACACTTAAGCAACTGAGTCACCCAGGTGCCTCATCTGTGTCTAATTTATAAATTAAACGCTATCATCGGTATGTATATTTGGAAAAAAGGCAGAATAAGTATGGGGTTCAGTACTATCTGTGGTTTCAGGCATCTAATGGGGGTCTTGGAACCCCTCACAGATAATGGGAGACTATTGTATAGGCTCTTGGTTTTGTTTCTGTGGAGAAACCTTACTAACACGCAACACTTTCCCCTCCCTTCCAAAAAACAAAATCGAAACAGGGCATAGGACTTGTACTGGGCTGTGTTTTACTAGCAAGTGAACATACTATGCTACCATAGACCGAATATTTGTGTCTCCCCCAAATTTATGTGTTGAAATCCTAACCTCCGCTGTGATGGAATTAGGAGGTGGGGTCTTTGGAAGGTGTTTAGGTCTTGAGAGTGGAGCCCTCATGAATGGGATTAGTGCCTTTAGAAAAGTGACCTCAGCGAGCTCCCTCTCCCCTCCTGCCATGTGAGGGCACAGTGAGCAGATGGCCATCTGTGAACCAGGAAGCAGGGCCTCACCAGGCCCTAAGTCTGCTGGCACCTTGATGGTGGACTTTCAGCCTCCAGAACTGGGAGAAATAAATGTCTGCCGTTTGTAAGTCACCAGTCTGTGGTATCCGGTTAGAATAGCCAAAATGGACTAAGACATGTGCTTTCAAAGCCAGCCCCCGAGGGCAGAGCTCCCTCCTACACCCTGGCTTCCTGGAGCAGACCTGGCTGACTCACAGGGGACCCAGCTGTCCTCTGTTTCCTGTGGATCCTGGAGAGGCAGGCTTTCGGGGGCAGATCTGGCCCGATCTCTTTCTGCTTTTCTGTTTTATCTGCAGACCAGGGAGGGTGAAGGTGTCACTCAGATTGTCTAGGGCTCCGTTTAGCCTGTTGCAAGAATAGAACTCACCTTGTTTCTCACTGGGTTCCTGCTCTTTATGGGTGGTTCCCTCACATGCGCTTGGTCCTTGGCCCCCAGAGGACCGCTGTGAGTTCCTGCCACAGCTCCGTTCCTCTAGATTGAGGGGCAGGGGGTTAGGGCCAAACTCTACAGTGAATATCTAGGGGACCCTTCGTCCACCGGTTCCCCTTCAAAGTCCAAGTGAGGCAGAGCCCCTGAAGGCATTATGCCCCTGGTTGGGCAGAAAGGACCAGAAGACACCTCCCTCCTGGAAACAGCTCTTTACTGACTCAGTAATACTATATCGCATGATATCATATATAGACAGAATTACATGGCATTGGGGGGGGGGGGCAGGTGGGAGTGCAAACCAGTTGCACATATTACAGGAAGGGAGGTGGCATTAAGGCTTTTGGAATGAGGACAGAGGCTATTCTCTGAGTCAGGGTGGGGAGGGGACAGCTCCAGACCCCCAGCCCAGGAGTGGTCGGGATCTGCCGAACACCAAGATAAGGCAGCTTTACCACAAGTTTAGCCTGTGGGCGGCCTTCACCCTGCTGGGGGAGCTTCCAGGGCTCCTTTCTGCCCTTGTGCACAGGAAGTTGGAGGTGACGAGGGATGGTGTCCTAGCGAGTCTCTTGTGGATGTTTGGGCCCTTCCCTCCTCGTCCAGTCTTCCCACCCAAGCCGAGAGGCCTCGGGCCATTCTGAGTCAGGGCAGGGTAAGGTCAGCAGGCAGCTGTGGGCAAGAGAGCCGGGGACAAGAGGGGAGAGCTGCTGTCGCCAGGCTTGGCCCTCCTCCAGCCTCCACAGAGCGGCCTGTCCCAGGAATGGAGCAGGCGGGCCAGCCTCAGATGGAGCAAGGGAGGCATCTTCACTCATGCCTCTGCCTCCCTTCTTCCAGCTTCCCAGCTGCTGGGCGCCACTCTGGGAGAATGTTCCAGGGCCTAGATAGTCTCCCCATGCAGATGAAGCTCCTGCTTGGATTTCTCCCAAGATGCTCCTGAGAGAAGGAGGCAAGGATGAAGTGAGGAATTTTCTGGAGACAAGAAAAAATTGCTGAACTCATGAGAGCTCGGTGCCCAGAGCCCGAGAATGTGACTCAGGTGGAGTCCCTCCGTCCTGTGTGAGCTCCCGGGACGCTGCTCCCATGGTCATGAGGAGAGCGTTCTGGTCATCAAATCCACCTTGTCCCTAGAGTTTGAACCACATCCCCTTCAAAGGTTTTCCTGGGTCTTTTCAACCGCTGGGAGCCACGGGGAACTGTTAGCTAGGCTGGTTCCGAAGAAGCTGGAGAGCCAAGTTGGTCAACAATTCAGAAATAGAGTTAAGACCTTCCTCCCAAGGTAGCCACCTCCCTGGCAGGCTCAGTCACAGGAGAGGGGGGTCTTCTCCTGCCCTCTCCTCCTGCCCAGCCAGGGACACCCAGTTGGCCCCCCTGGCCAGCAGGGAAATGTATGTGCGTGTGCGTGTGAGGGGCTGCTTTCTGTGGTACAGTCAGTACTGGGGAGCCCCGAGGTGCAGGGGCAGGCCAGGGAGAAGCCCCTTTGGGATCAAAGAACCACAACTGTCTGTAAGGGTGGCTTTCTGGGGTGGGGGCTTGCCATGCCCTGAGGCCCTTCCCGGCATTTGGTGCAGCAGTGTCTGGGCCTGGGGCCCTTAGTAGCGGCTCTGGCTTCCTGGTGGGCCTGGGGGCCCTGGGAGGCCAGGGGGCCCCTGGATCCCTGGTTCACCCTTAAGCCCCATGGGCCCCCGCTGGCCTGGTGACCCTGTCTTGCCAGCAATCCCTGGCTTTCCCTGAGGCCCTGAGGGCCCTGGAGACCCTGGGGGCCCCTCTGGCCCTGGGGGCCCCATGTCCCCTTTCGGGCCTGGCTGTCCTCTTGGGCCTCCAGTTCCAAAACTGCCCTTTGAGCCTTTGAGGCCTGGGAAACCCCGAAGGCCAACCGGTCCCCTTTCCCCCATGGGTCCTGTGTCTCCAGGCTGCCCCTGAGGACCCTGGGGTCCCGGGGGCCCCAAGCTGCCAGGGTCTCCTTTCGGTCCTCTGCTGCCACCAGGCCCTTTCGTGCCCGTGTCTCCTTTGAGTCCTCTTGGTCCGGGGGGGCCGGGGGCACCTAGGGTCAGAGAGAAGAAGGGAGAAGTCAGTCCATGACGGGCAGCTCTCACGAGGCTCTCCCACCAAGGAGACACAGCACAGGCCAGGCCACAGTGACAGCCTGAGGGTTAGCTAGACCCAAAGGCCAGGCCTGCCGCCTGCGAGCTCTGGGGGCTCGGGCCCATTATGTGACTTCCCTAAGTCAGCCGAACCACCTGTGAGGAGGGGACCCTGAGATAATGCGGGTTAAGTGTCTGGCAGGAGGTCTGGGGCACCGTGAGAACTCACTGTTCTGACTTCAGGGCTTGCCCATCGTTCCCCACGTGCACTCAAGCTGGGAACTGGGAGAGCTGAACAGCTCTGGGAAAAGGCCAACACTGGCCAGGACTGTCTGTCCCGGTCCGGAGGCCGCCTGGCCTTCTGCTTGAGTCTTTGACTCAACCCCCTGCCCGGCCCTCATCTCAGCCTCAGGCTTTTGCCCATGACCGTTCTGCATCTGGGGCCAGGGATGGAGTCAAGTGACACGGGGGAGGAAAACCAAAAAAGTGAGGCAGGAGAAACAGACCCCTTGGCAGGGTTAGTGTGTGGGCACAACAGCCCAGAGAAAGGATGGCTCCTCCAGGAGGCCCACCCTGACCACTCTGAGCTCCTGAGGCTGCCACTTGCTGAATCTTTCAATTGACGTGTGGAAAAAGAAGTCACCGTACCGTGGAAGCAAACCCTCAGTGCCTTTCTGGTAGACCCTGCTAGACTATGGAGCCTCTGGAAGAGACTGAGGGCCACAGCTCACAGCCCCTGCCCTGGGCATGGAGCCTGGCACATGGCAGTGAAAACTCAGAATATGCTTGAAAAGAATGATTCACCAAATAGCTGTGGACTCCTTGCTCCCACCTGGCTCTGGCCTAGCGCCTGGGGGAGAGGCCAAGATGAAGACATGGTCTGTCCTTAAAGAACCCTTCTTAGTTCCCAAGCCAGGGGTTGGAAGACTTCAATATGCTTCTGACTACGTAGCTCTGAGAGTCACCAGCTCCCAGAGCTATACGAACCCTCAGGGCACAAAGCAGAGTGTGGCCGTTGCTCTGCCCCAAGGCATCTCTGAATTCCTGGAGGAAAGGGGACTCGTTGGCCTCATGAGGATCATGCAGCAAAGGCACAGCAGAGACCTGGCTTTTCTCAGTGGTCTCAGCAAAGGGTACTGGTACAGAATTCTCCCTGAGAATTCTGCTGCTGCATCATTCTTGCAAAAGACTTCTGGCATTTTCAAGCTAGGTGAGAGCCAGTCCAATTCCTGCCTTTCACAGAGGAGGCAACTAACACCCAGAGAGGTGAAGCAGTCCCCTCAGGGGCCCCTGAGCGGAAACCAGAACCCAGATGGGCCTCTCAGAGAGGAGGGATCCTGCAGCCTGGAGCAGGGAGCCCTGCCAGTGGCCATGACCCAGGTCTGCGGTGTCCGGGCTCTGCCCCAGCTAATGAAGATGCCACTGCTGTTAATCCTGGCTGATGCTACCTGCTTACGCCTCCCCCGTCCCCAGCACCCTCTCCCCACTCCCCACCCCTGTTGCTCCCTGTGGGTCTGCTTCCCAGAGGGTTCTGTGGATCAGTGAATACGGTCCTCTTAAGCTCTAAACTGGGATCTAAACGGGAAACTGGAGCCCAGACAGAGTCAGCCCCACGAGGGCCAATAAAAACCTTCCAGCCGTTCCCTGCCCCCGCCTGCCCATGCCCACCCCCCCCCCCACAGGGGCATGCAGCCCTGTGTGGGCTCGGCTCACGTGGCGTGCCAGCTGCACAGGCTGGGATTCCGTCATGGGGCCAGCGGGGGCAGGGGTGGGGTGGCTGGCGGTGCGGCGGACCCGCCAGGGAGCAGCCAGGAGGCAGGACCTGCTCTTCGGTCTGCAGAGGCCCCTGGAGCCCCCCCAGCCGCCTCCCCCCACCACCCGCACTAGGCAGCTGGAACAACCTGGTACAGAGAGGTGCCCACCAAGGGACTGCCTCCCCCAGCCTGGCAGGACTTGCTGGGAATCGGCAGAGCCATGGCGCCGGTCTCCGCCCCAGCTCTGGCCTTGGCACCTGGGCCTGCTGAGGTTGGAAAAACAGAGCCATTCAGAGGTGGAGGGGCCCCTGGAGGATGGGTGGATGGGTGGATGGGTGGGAGTCAGGGGGCCCTGGAGCCACGTTGGGCAAATTCCTGCCCACTCTGGAGCTCAGGCCCTCATGGATAAAATTGAGAGTTGTACTTCAGTTCCTGAGGGCCCCTGGAGCTTCCCCCCCCCACCCCTCCCCCTGCCTCTGTCCTTGCCCTCTGGCCTGCTTCTTTGGGCTCACCCACTGCCCGCCCCAGGACACAGCTCCCCGGTTCTTCATTCTCTCCCCTTACAACCACTTCCGTGGCTTCCTCTCTTGTCCCCAGGGTGAATGGGTCCACGATCCCCATTTCCAGCGTCGACCCAGGAAAAGCATGAGAAGTCTCATCCCGACGAAGTTGCCCTGCTCTGAGCAGCCCCCAGGTCCAGTGGGAGCCCCCTCACTCTCTCCCCAGGACCCCGGCCTGCCCGTGTCGTCTGCATCAGGTGCCCTCTCCGCCCTTACTCGAGGGGCAGAGCAGCTAGCTGCGAGGGTTGCCAGGGGTCTCTATGCCAGCAGTGAGGGAGAGAGAGAGGGTGAGGCCCTCTCTTCTGCCCCTTCCCACCCGCCCTCACGGCCTCCTCTTCCTGGGGAAGCTCTTGGCGGCTTCCCTGGATGGGGAAGGCCGGGGTCCACATGCCCTGGCGGAAGGTGTGTGCAGAAGCCTGGGTCACACGACGCACCTCACTGCCCCAGGAGTGCAGCCCTCAGCACGTGTGGAAGGAGAACTTCAGGGAAATGGGTGACCTCACTTTCCATACCCCTCCCCATCGCGGCTGGCACCACTGACCCCATCTCTGAGCACATGGAAAGGGGTCCTAGACAGTCACTTTGAGGACATCCGGTGGGGTGGCCTCGTCTGGGGCTACTGACAGGAGCCTCTGTTGCAGACAAGGCATCAGGGGCCAGTGACAACCCTGCGACATCCCTGCCCACTCTCTGACTTCTCTGGGACCTGCCTTCTCTCGGAGAAGGGAAGGGCAATGAGAGTGCCAGCATCTGTCTACTGAGTCTCTCCTGTGTCCTTTGTATACTGAAATTGTTGTCCCATTTTACAGATGAGACAATGTGGTGCAGAGGGTGACATCTTACCCAAGATCATCGGCCAGTAAGGGGTAGAGACAGGACTCAAAGCCGGGCCTGAAGCTCTGAAACCCATGCTCTGTCCCCCTACCCTGCTGCCTCGGGTCCTCATTACCCTGTGGCCGGGCTCCTGGCCCTTTCCCCGCCCCCGCCCTGCCTGTCCCAGGGAGGGTCCACACAGTGTGGGGAAGGGTAACATGAAAGGCTGTCTTCCCCAGGTAAGCTGGTCCCTCCCAGCCATGAATCATGCTGTGGGACCTGGGTCTAGCCTGGGAGGAAGTCAACAGCCCTGGCTTTCGTCGTTAGCTTAGGGGCAAGGAATGTGGACAGAGGTTGACAGAGTATCTGCTCTGCGGGAAGGCGGGAAGGCGTGCCACTGACACAGCCCATTATCAGATCGGGATACCAGCACGGCTGCAGGGCAAAGGAGGGGAGGGCTCAATCCTGCTCACGGCGGAATTCAAATGCTGTGGGGAGCGTTTAAAGCAAAGGAGGAAAGTGAGCAGTGTGGCTGAGGGGCAGGGTTGTGGGAGAGGAACGGAGCACCCTGGAGTCCCGGGGAGGCCCATAATTACTCAGGAAGCCGGGGACTATAATTAGGCCATCCTGGCCCATTAGGGTCGAGCCACAACTGACTGCATGTCTGGGACAAGTAGGTGGTCTGCACTGGGAACCCGGAGGAGGTGGAGGTGGGGGTGAGCAGAAGTACTGAGTCTGTCAGTGCCCAACACTCCCCACCCATGGGTGGGGTAATGCGTGGGCAGGAGGGGCCCGCAGTCCATCTCCCAGTCCAAAGCAACAGGCCAGCTTACGAGGACGGAAGGAAACAGAAACGGAATGGGCGACTGTTGAAAGGCCATGGAAGGAAGGCACACTGGCTTGGGCTTTGGGGGACCCTGGTTTGAGTCCCAGGTCTGGTATTAACCAATTGGATGCCTGGGTAAGTCTCTGTCCCTCTTGGGACCTCAGACCTCCCTCTGTTCAGTGAATATACTGGCCTAAGTCAGGGACTCTCAATACCGGCTGTTGTTACCTGAGGAACATTGAAAAAATGACAATGGACTTCCACTTCTGTGATGCACTAGATTGTAACAGACGAAACTTCCCACTGAGAATAATCCGAATCATCAGATCAAATACCAAGACATACTCCTGATGGCTTTGGAGGGAGATCAAAGGCCAAAATCACAGGGAGAAGGGAGGCTCATGGAAGTCAGCCTGGCAGTCTTTGGCACTTTCCTTCTCAAGGCATTTGTTGATGAGTGATCAGTTTGAGCAGAGAAGCTGAGAAGCCAAACGAAACGCTGCAGCCATCAGGCTGAGAAGCTGAGTAGGGCTTTCAGTGGCTTCACTGGGGCTGGGGTGGAAGGATGCCAAGATTCAGGAGAAGAGGGGATCGTGTGTGCAATTGCACAGGGCAGAGAGACTGAGCAGAGCGTTCAGCTTCGTTCATTTAGTCTTATGGTGCCGGGGAGACAAGAATTGGCGTTCAAGACAGACAAGGTGATAGGGCCCTAGTAAACGCTCCTCCAGGACCAAGTGCTGTGAGCATGAGTGTGTATCAGAAATAGGCCAAACGTCACCTTTCTTGCCCACCCTCTGCTTCTAGCCTTGTTTATGCTTTCATTCTGCCTTCACTGAGCAAATGTTTCCTGAGTGCCTTCCAAGAGCAGGCACTCTGCTGGGTACTTGATGAGGGAGACAAGTAGCCCATCATCAAGAAAATTAGATTCAGAATCATCCCTTAAATTAGGGCAGCCTTTTATATTTTATAAAAATTGTTCACACCCACTGTTAACAATGATATTCACAACTACCCCATGGGATATAAGCAAGGGAGGTATTAATATTCCTATTTGTGGATGAGGAAGTTGAATTGAAAGTAGCTAGTGGCCAAAAGCCTTATCCAAGGTCACTCAGCTAATAAGCAATGATGGTTTCCTGTTTTCAATTTCCAAATAATAGTCCTAGCACAGACGCTGTCTAACACAGACACAGAAATCATCCTACAGAGCAGAAAGAGAGAAATACTCTTTTTTTTTTTTTTTAAGTTTACTTATTTACTTTGACAGAGAGAGAGAAAAAAAAATAGCAGGGGAGGGGCAGAGAGAGACAGGGAGAGAGAACCCCAAGCAGGCTTCGCACTGACAGCATAGAACCCGACATGGGGCTCGAACCCATGAACCGTGAGATCATGACCTGAACTGAAACCAAGAGTTGGACGCTTAACCAACTGAGCCACCCAGGCGCCCCGAAGACAGAAATATTCTATGAGAGGCACACACACTAGGGAAGTACCACAGACTTTCTGTTGGGCAAGTTGAACTGGAAGAGGTCTCCGAGAACAGCTGGTCTTATCCTTTCACTTACCGATGAAGAACCAAAATAAAGTGATTCTGCCTCCAGACTCGGAGCAAATTAGAAGTCAGACTTCTTTCCCATGTAGTTTAAGGGCTCCAGCCCTTCGGTCAGCACTTGGCACCTTCCACACTGGCTGTGGCCCTTGCTGTCCCAGCCCGTTTATTCTAGAGAGCAGCTCAGTTCCAGCCTGGGGGAGACCTCACTGCCAGCTCCCACATGAGAGGCTGTCAGCACCTGTCTATGCCTGAAAGAATGAGTAACAAGCTCCTGTAGGAAAGGGTGCACAATTTTGTACCTGAAATTTTCTCTCAGATGAGAAAGGTTTTACATGAGGTGCTTCAACAACCATGACGAGTTTGAACAGAAATTCAGAGGTTGAACCAAGAGTCAGATGTAGCTGAAACAAATGTCTTACCTTGCTCTCCAGCTAAGATGAGGTCCTCAGATGAGGACTCTGTCATTATTAGGACAGGAACAAATATAAATTCCCATGCCTCTTGTTGGGTTATACTTAGAATGGGGTTCTTAAATGGTTCCCCTGCCAACACTTTGAGCATCATCTCATCTCCCTCTTTGCAACTCTCTGCCCCACACCCTACACCTCGGCAGGACCTGAGGGGAGGTGCCTTTTTGGTATCTGAGAGCTTACGCTCTCAGCGTCTCCTCTTCTGGCCGCACCCTGAAAGTGCGCACCTCAGAGCCATGACAAGGGGTCAGAATTTAAAATCACAGTGTGACCTTGAGCTCGTGCCTTAACCTTTCCCAGTCTCAGGTCACCTTCTTGTAAAATAAAGACACTGCCTTGTCTACTGCACAAAGGTTGTTGTGAGGCTGAAACAAAACGAAGTCTGTGAATGGGCTTTGTCATTGGGAAAGCTTTATATTTCATTGGTTCTTAGGCTGAACGCAACAAAAATACAGAGGATAAACTGCAAGAACCCCCTGATAATGCCTTTTCTAGAACAATGCAGCCTAGAGGATGTATCCTAGAGCTACATATTTTAGACAAAATACTGGGGGGATGTTTCAGTTACCCAAGAAACATTCAGTACTTGGCTTTGTTGCAAAAATATGACAGCAGGTCAACAAGATGTACTTCCATCCCCCCCAACACCACCAATTTAGATTGAATAAAAAATTAACCCTCGTGGCAGTAGAAATGCTCAATGATGTAAAATAAAGGCAATATAGGTTTGAGACTAAATGATTAAAGCAAAATAGAGAATCAGAGAGGTTGGCTCCAAGTCTGTGCTCTGCAGAGAGAACAGAGCTGTCTGGGATTGTGGGGCCCTCCCTCCTTCCTCCTTAGAGCTCCCCTAGATTATCAGGCCCAGATATTTGCCCCCCTCCCCCACCAAATGTAAGCCATAAATTCTGGAACTGGCAGATCTCAGTGGCTAACTAATTTTATTCTCTAGAGCCAAGATTGGTTATATTTTCAGGTCGAACCCTCTTCCTGCAAAGACACACAATTCCTTGGGAAGGGTCCAGGGAACCTGGGTAGAGCCATCCAGATTCCTAGTATAAACAAATTCTGATTAGGAGTCTTTGGGACTATTTTCCAGGAGAAAAATTGTTGGAAATACTGCTGTGAAAGAGTAGAATGAAAAAGTAATAGCATTTGTTGGGGATTGAATTGTGTCCCCTCAACATTCATAGGCTGAAGTCCTAGCCCCTGGGGAATATGACCTTCCTTAGAGACAGGGACTTCACAGAATCAATTTTTTTTTAAATTTTTTTTAACACTTATTTATTTTTGAGACAGAGAGAGAGCATGAACAGGGGAGGGTCAGAGAAAGAGGGAGACACAGAATCTGAAACAGGCTCCAGGCTCTGAGCGGTCAGCACAGAGCCTGACGCGGGCTTGAACCCACGGACCGCAAGATCACGACCTGAGCCGAAGTCAGATGCTTAACTGACTGAGCCACCCAGGCGCCCCAGAAGTAATCAATTTTAAATGCAGCCATTAGGTAACCCCTACTCCAATATGACTGGCTTCCCGAGGAAAAGGGGAAACTGAACACAGAGACAGAAATGCACAGAGAGAAGATGAAGAGATGAGGGAGAAAAGGGCCATCTATCAGCCACCGCCTGGAACAGAGCCTTCCCTCACGGCCCTCAGAAGGACCCAACCTTGCTGACACTCGAACTCAGACCTCTGGCCTCCAGAGCTGCGAGACAGTACGTTTCAGTGGTTTAAGCCACTCAGTCTGCGGTACTTTGTAACAGCAGCTGGAGCAGACTAATACAGTGCTCATTTCAGAATGAAATCCTCATAAGCAGAAGCCATAAAGCATGATTTGAAGGAGTGGGCCAGGCAACCCACCTTTGGTATGGAATCTAGAGGTAGGCTGGGGATGGAGGTTCCCCACGGGGAAGAAGAGGTCAGCCCCTTGCTGGGGAAATTGATGGGGACTAGACAGGAGTGCACTGCAGAAACTACACTGGGCAGATTGCTGTCACCAAGAAGCAGCTGCTTCAGTTGCTCAGGTGCTTTTAGAGGCACAGGGTTATGTGACTTTGGAGAAGGCTGTTCAAGGCAGCTTGCAACTATGGATCTGAACTGCCTTGAATTTGAATCCTGTGTCCATTCCTTGACAGCTGGGTGAACCTGGCTAGACCTCATGTGGTATCCAGTTCTTCACTGCAGGCTTTTTGGGTTCACGGTTTCAGGGATCGTGGGAATGAAAGGAGATAATGTGGATGCCATAGGCTTCCCCCATGATCTTTGCGTGCGTTGCCCCCTCTACCTGGAACCCTTCTGTTCATCCATGCTGACCCTGCTATATCTAACTTATTCCTCCTTCTTTTTCAGGGGTCTCAGTTCAGATGTCACCTCTGATGGTTAATTTCATGTATCAACTTGACTGGGCCATAGGGTGTCCAGATATTTGGTCAGACATTATTCTGGGTATGCCTGTGAGGGTGTTTGGGGATGAGATTAATATCTGGATCAGTAGACTGAGGAAATCCCCAATGTGGGTGAGCCTCACTCAGTCAGTTGAAGGCCTTGATAGAACAAAAAGCCTATGGGGAACCTGGGTGGCTCAGTCGGTTGAGTGTCCGACTTCAGGTCATGACCTCAGTGCCCATGAGTTCGAGCCCCGCATCAGGCTCTGTGCTGACAGCTCAGAGCCTGGAGCCTGCTTCGGATTCTGTGTCTCCCTCTCTCTCTGCCCCCCACCCCCACCCCCGCTCACTCTCTGTCTCTGTCTCTCTCAAAAATAAATAAAAACATTAAAAAAAAAATTTTTTTTTTAAAGCCTAAGAGGGAATCCCTCCGCTCTTTCCTTCCTTTGGGTTTGAACTGAAACCATTGGCTCTTCCTGGGTCTTGAGGCTGCCAGCCTTCAGCCTGCAACTACACCATCAGCTCTCCTGGGTCTCAGGCTTTTGGACTCAGATTGGAATTAAACCACTGGCTCTCCCAGGTCTTTTGCTTGCTGACTCACCCTGCAGATCTTGGGCTTTGCTGGTTTCTATAAGTATGTGAGCCACCTCCTTCAATCCCTTATAGTAAATCCATTTCTTTCAGACATCCTAATGGACACAGGATATATATATCCTGCTGGTTGGTTCTGTTTCTCTGGAGAATCCTGACTAATACAGATTGTGGTACCAAGAGCAAGTATAAAGGAACAGAATTTTAAAGATGAATGTTCTAAATTGATCTGGGATTTCTGGAACTGACTCTAATTTAAGATTTAAAGATACTAATGACTTTATTTCTAGTAGTAAAGACAGCCTGATAGCCCAAGGCATGATCTGGCAACAAAGACATGCAAAGTATTGGGGACTGACACTTTCGAACATTTTTTTGTCAAAGTAACGAGTATAATGAGATTGGTTGCTCCTGATGTTACTGGACAAAGTGAGGCAATAAAAAGTTGACCTTGGGGATTCAAATTCCCAGCTCAAGTGTCACATAAATGAGCTGAAGGCTTCCATGTCTGCCCTGAATGAGACCCTTATTTCCTGTGGCCATGGGGCTGAGGTTGCTGCAAACCTAACTTGCCATCTCATCCTGTAACTGGCTGAATCCCCAGCTTCCCGGGGCATCCACTCTTAAAGTAAAGGCATTCGCCGGGAAGCAATGGTATCCTGAAAGTTGGAATGGGGATATGTGCGAAGACCTTGATGGAGCTGGGGACACTAGACCCCTAAATTCTGATAAGTCATCTTTGACAGCGGAAGCAGTTCCCCCACACCCAGTAAAAGTGGCCTCTCAACCCCTGTCTGAAGCCCTCATGGCCTGAGGAAAGGGCAGTGGCCTGCCCTGAGGCACCGCCAAGCAAGACAATGATGATTCTCCTGAGGACCCACCGCCACCACCCCCCTTTGCTTCTAGACCTATAGCTAGACTCAGTTCTCGGCAGGCCCTTGAAGGTGAGGCACAAAGTGTGACCCATGAGGAGATGTGCTACACTCCAAAAGAACTACCTGAGTTCTTAAATTTATACAGATAGGAATCTGGGGGATATCTGTGGTAATGGATCCTAAAGGTGTGGAGATAATGGTAGAAGGAACATAACATTGCATCAGGCAGAATTTATTGATAGGGGCTCACTAAGCAGGGATTCTGCATCTAATATTGCATCTTGGGGAGTGAGAAAGGCTCTAACAGTTAGTTTGGTTGGTTGGCTGAGACATGGGCCAAAAGACCCACAGTGAGTGAGTTAGAAATGCTGGATCTCATTGGTTTTATGTAAAGAAAGGGATTCAAAGAATGAGAGAAGCTGGGACGTTGGAGTGGATTTGTCATCTGGGACCTACTCACCCACCCTGGGAAGGTCCAGAAGACGTGCCTTTCACCACGACTGTGAGAAATAAATCTGTAAGGAGAGTCTTAGAAGCCTTGAAGAGTTTTCTGATTGCTCTCTTCTGCAGGCAGACCGTACAGGGGGAACTTTTGTCACTCAACTGGGAAACCTAACCATAATGGGAGTGATTGGGTCTCGGGGTGGCAGATACCTAACGGTGGCACTCAACTGGCCAACACAAGGAGAGCATGGATACTGTAATAGCAAAGTCGACACGGTGACCAGAATAGGCTGACATGCACAGACCCGTGGTGTTAGCTAGTGATCGTGGTGTACCTAGAAGTGAAATAGATAGGAAGCCTACTAAATTCTTACTTGTTTTGTATAAGCAGAGAAGTTCCAGGTCAAGTGAATAAAAGTCTAATCCAAATCATAAAAATAGCCATGGCTCCTCAGTCAATTCTCAGACTTGAGCCTGTTTACAAATCCAGAACTACTTGAATGAAAGGGAAGCTGGGTACCCTTGAGGAAGGACCCTAGTATTTATACTGTTAATCTTCCCAGCCTTCCCCAAGGGGACCTACACCTTTTTTTTTTTTTTTTTTTTTTACCAGGATAACTGTGCACCGGGGCAGAGAAAATAATCAGCCCTTCTGGGGACTACTAGACACTGGCTCTGAACTGACACTGATTCCAAGAGACCCAAATGTCACTGTGGCCCTCCAGTCAGAGTAGGGGCTTATGGAGGTCAGGTGATCAACGGGGTTTTAGCACAGATCTGTCTCACGTGAGGCCCACTGGGTCCCTGAATTCACCCTGTGGTTGTTTCCCCAGTTCTGGAATGCATAATTGAAATAGACATCCTACCTACTAGCTGGTAGAATCCCCACATTGGTTCCCCAGCCTATGAAGTAAGGGATATCATGGTGGGAAAGGCCAACCAGAAGCCACTAGAATTGCCTTTACCTAGGACAATAGTAAACCAGGGGTACCTGGGTGGCTCAGTCAGTTGAGTGTCCTACTTCTGCTCAAGTCATGATCTCATGGTTCGTGACTTCAAGTCCCGCATCAGGCTCTCTGCTGTCTGTCAGCTTGGAGCCTGCTTTGGATCCTCTGTTCCCCCCCTCTCTCTACCCCTCCTTTGTTCGTTCTCTCTTTCCAAATAAATCAACCAATATTTATTTTTTCCTATATATATCTATAAAGGAAAATTGTAAACCAAAAGCAATACCACATTCCTGAAGGGACTGAAGAGATTGGTGCCCCCATCAAGAACGTTAAATTTGCCCATTTGACCTGTGCAGAGGACAGGTGGATCTTGGAGAATGACAGTGCATTTTCATAAGCTTAGCCAGGTTGTGACTCCAATTGTAGCTCCTGTACCAGATGCAGTCTCATTACTTGAGAGAATCAACACATCCCAGATGCTTTTTTGTCCATACCTGTTCACGAGGCCCACCAGAAACAGTTTGCTTCCAGCTGACAGGACCAGCAATACACCTTCACACACCTGCCTTGCGGGATCTCGACTCTCCAGCTCTCCATCATACTTTAGTTCACAGGGAACTTGACTTCCTTTCTCCCCCACCAGATATCACGCAGGTCCACTACAGTGACGATATTATACTGATTCAACCTAGCGAGCAAGTAAGTTGTAGCTCACTATTTCGAAGACATTCGTGGGTCAGAGGGTGGGGAATAAACATGACAAAAATTCAAGGGCCTTCTACCTCAATGAAATTTCTAGTGATCCAGTGATTTGGGCCTGTTGAGATATCCCTCCCAAGGATAAGCTGTTCCATTTGGCTCCCTCCTGAAATCAAAAAAGAGGCCCACCTTGTGGGCCTCTTTGGATTTTGGAGGTAACATATACGTATTCCTCACTGGGATGTGTTGCTCCAACCCACTTATTGAGTGACCTGAAAAGCTGCTGGTTTTGAGTGGGGCCTCAAGAAACCCCGCTCTGCGACGGGTCCAAGCTTCCGTGCAAGCTGGGCCATATGATCCAACAGATCCAATGGTGCTTAAAGTGACCGCGGCAGATACGGATGTTGTTTGGGGCCTTTGGAAGACCCCTATGAGTGACTTGCACTACAGACCCTTAGGATTTTGGAGCAGAGTCATGCCATCCTCCGGGGATAACTACTCTCCTTTTGAGAAATAGCTCTTGGGCTTGAGTAGAGACTAGCAGAGGTCGCCATGTTACCATGAGACCTGAGCTGTCCCTCATGAACTGGGTACTCTCTGACCCACCAAGTTACAATGTTGGGCACACAGAGCCGCACTCCATCATCAAATGGAAGTGGTGTATATGTATTTAGGCCTGAGCAGGCCCTGAAGGCACAAGTAAGTTACATGATAAAGTGGTCCAAATACCCACGGTCCCCACTCCTAGTATACCACCTTCTCTCCCCCAGCCTGCACCTATGGTATTATGGGGAGTTCTCTATGACCAGCTGATAGAGGAGGAGAAGATTCCAGCCTAGTTTACCATTGGTTCTGCACAAAACGCAGGCATCATTTGAAAGTGGGCAGCTGTAACATCACAGCCCCTCTTTGGGACATCTCCAAAGGGCAGTGGTGAATGAAAATCCTCCCAGTGGGCAGAACTTCTGGCAGTGTACCTGGCTGTCGTGTTTGCTCAGAAGAGGAAATGGTCAGACATGTGATTATATACTGATTCATGGGCCATGGCCAATGGTTTGGGTGAATGGTCAGGGATTTCCCACAATTGGAAAATTGGTTACAAGAAAAGTTGGGGAAGAGGTTTGTGAATAGTCCTCTCTGAAGGAGCAAAAAATGTGAAGGCCTTTGCATCCTATGTGAATTTTCTTCAAAGGGTAAGCTCAGCAGAGGAGACTTTTAATAGACGAGTGCATAGGATGACCTATTCTGTGGATACCAGTCAGTCTTTTTTCTCCAGCCACCCCTGTCATCACCCAGTGGGCTCATGAACAAAATGGCCATGATGGTGGGGATGGGTTCTATGCATGGGGTCAGCAGCATGGACTTCCAGTCACCAAGGCCAACCTGGCTACGGCTATTGCCAAGTGCCTAATCTGCCAACAGGAGAGACCACCAACAAATCCCCAATACGGCACCACTCCCCAGGGTGGTCAGCTAGCTACCTGGTGGCAGGTTAATTACCTTGGACCACTCTCATCATGGAAGGGGCAATGTCTTCTTACTAGAATAGAAATTTACTCTAGATATGCATTTTCCTTCCCTGCATGAAATGCTTCTGCCAAAAATACCAGACAGAATGCATTATCTGCCATCATGGTATTCCATGGTATTCCAACATAGCACTGCTTCTGATCAAGGAAATCACTTCACAGCAAATGAAGTGTGGCAATGGGCCCATGATCACAGAATTCACTGGTGTTACCATGGTCCCCACCATCTTGAAACAGCTGGCATGACAGAAGGGTGCAATGGCCTTTGAAGACTCAGTTACAGCTCTAGTTAGGTGGCAATACCTTGCAGGGCTGTCTATGGTCTGAATCAGTGTCCATATGTGGTGCTGTTTCTCCGATAGCCAGAATTCACTAGTCCTGGGATCAAGGGATGGAGATGGGAAAGACTCACTCACTATTACCCCTAGTGACCCAGTAGCAAAATGTTTGCTTCTTATTCCCACAACCTTATGCTCTGCTGGCTTAGAGATCTTTGTTCCAAAGGAAGGAGTGTTCTTGCCAGGAGATACAACAATGATTCCATTGAACTGGAAGTTAAGACTGCTGCTTGGTCACTTTGGGCTTCTCATGCCTTTGAATTAATAGACAAAGAAGAGGTTATTGTGCTGACCACGTGACTGATCCCAACTACCAAGGAGAAACTGGACTATTACTCTACAATGGGGGTAAGGGAGAGCACGTCTGGAATTCAAAAGCTCCCTTAGGGTGTCTCTTAGTGCTACTGTTCCCTGAAATAAATGTCAGTTGAAAACTACAACAACCCAGACTAGGGAGGACTGGAATGGCCCTTCAGGAATGAAGGTCTGGATCACCCTACCAGGTAAAGAATAACAACCAGCTGAGGTGTTTTCCTGGGGCAAAGAAAATACAGACGGGTAGTGGAAGAAGGCAGTTATAAATACCAGCTATGACCATGTGGCCAGTTACAAAAATAAGGACTGAACTTGTCAAGAGCATTTCCCCCTTGGTGTGCTATAAATATATAAATATATATACAGCAAGTATCTTTGCTTTCTTCCCTCTCTTATCCCCTTATCATGTAACATAAAAAACAAAACATATTGACTTTAGGGGCACGTGGGTGGCTCAGTCAGTTAAGCATCCAACTCTTGGTTTTGTCTCAGGTCATAATCTCATGGTTCGTGAGTTCAAGCCCCGTGTCAGGTTCCGTCCTGACAGTGCTGACAGCCTGCTTGGGATTGTCTCTCTTTCTCCCTCTCTCTCTGCCCCTTCCCTGTTTGCTCTGTCTCAAAATAAATAAACTTAAGAGAATTAAAAAAAAAACAACAACACTGATTTTATATCACAGTATTTAAATATTGTTAACTTTATATCGTAGTATTTAAATTATGGGATATCCAGGGGGAAGAGTAAATATCTCTCAAGGACTTTACCTCCTCTTCTGGGGAAGGGTTTAGTATGATTTTGGTTGTACACAGCATACTCACATTATGAGCTTTAGGCAGAATTGTAACCTTGTTATTGTCTCCATTTGGGGATTAAGTATTATTTAAGGAGATGTGTATGGGCTTGACATGTGGTCAATTTTATGTGTCAACTTGAGTGGACCACCAAATGGCCAGACATTCTAGACATGTCTACAGGGGTGTTTACAGAAAAAATTAATATTTAAATCAGTACTGAGTAAAGCAGATTGCTCTCCACAATATGGTGGGCCTCATCTAATCAGTTGAAGGCCTTAATAGAACAAAAGGCTGACCCTCCCCTAAGTAAGAACGAATTCTCCTGCCTGGTGGCCTTCAAACTGACACATCCTCTCTTCCTAGTTCTACAGCAGCTTCCAGCCTTCTGACTCAAACTGGGACATCAGCCAAGCAGATTTTGGACTTGCCAGCTCCATAATTACATAAGCCAATTTTTAAAAGAATCTCTCTCTCTCTCTCTCCTGTTGATTCTGTTTTTCTGAAGAACCCTGATTAATGCAGGGATGAGATGAGAGGAGAAGAGAGCATCAGAGTGATGGGCATATGAGGGGCACATGGCTGAGAACACCAGTGACGGTGTGGGAAGACAGAAAACAGTTTCCAAGACGAGATTTGCCTATTTCTCTGTGTAGACCCAATCAAACAAACCCACATATGAAAATCCATATTTGGATGACAGGCAAAGTTAGGAGCCATAACACCTTTACAAGGGAGCCTTGTAAGTATGGCAGTCCTCCCTTATCCGCAGTGGATATGTTCCTAGACTCCCTTATATCGCCTTTCTTTCCTATGTATACTTACCTATGAGAAAGTGTAATTTATAAATTAGGCATTTTGTGAATGTCATCTCTCTCTCTCTCTTTCTCTCAGAATATCTGTTGTACGGCATTCACCCTTCTTGTGATGATGTGAGGCGATAAAATGCCTAAGTAATGAGATGAAGTGAGATAAATGATGTAGGCATCGTGACATGGCGTTTAGCCACTGTTGACCTTCTGAAGGCAGAAAGTGAACCCGCAGAGAAAGGGGGACCACTGTGTTTTTAAAGCTTCCAGTCGCCCTAGGCATTTGCTACAGGATTGGATTAGGCTACCAGGACTCTTGCCTGAAACCGGGTACTTCTGTGTCTGGCAAGATCACCAAGGCCCTCTGGGAGCTCCGTAGCAGGGCTGGCCCAGGTCGGGCTCTTACCTCTCAGGATGGTGACATTGCGAAGGATTTCTCCATGCCGCGTGTCCACAGCTTTCATCTCCTCCACGATCATGGAGAGGTTGCGGACGTTGAAGTCCAGCCGGGCACTGAGCAAGCTGAAGCGCTCCCGGAGCAGGTCTGTGGTGCCCAGCATGAGGGAGACGGACTTGTTCAGGTAGTAGAGCTCCTCGGCGTGGGTGTGGAAGCCCAGCGTGCAGGAGAGCCGCACGTCGTCCAGGTACTTGAGCATGCTGTGCACGTGGTTGTCGGTGGCGTTGATGTTGGTGAAGATGGTGCCGATCTCGATCTCGTGAGAAGCCATGCGTCCTTCTAGCGTCTCGAATCTCTCCACTGTGCGGTTCTGGGCATAGTGGGTGTGGTACTGCAGATCGTGCATGTTCTCCTCGTGGTCGTCCAGGAAGGACGAGATGTTATCCAGCTGTAGCTGCAAGCCCATGACCTGCAGCACCAGGTCGTGCATGCTCTCAGAATTCTGGCTGATGCGCTGTGAGGAGACCCCCAGGGTGGCCTGGATGTTCTTGACCGCTTCTCCGGTCTTGGCCGATGTGGTACGCAGGCTGCCGAAGAGCCGGGTGTAGTTTTGCCAGTCAGTGACAATCTTCTGGAGGGTCAGGGTCTCCTCATCAGTCTTCCGCCGGATCCCATGGATCCACTCTGAAGTCTGCCCAACAGTGAAGTTGATCTGGTGGACAGAAGCCTTGACATCATAGCACTCCTGGGTGAGGTCCTTCAGAGAGAGGTCCAGGCCAGCTGTGGTGGCCTGCCAGCCTCTCACCTGAGTGAGAAAGAACCCCAGAGACTGGTTGACCTGGTGGATGGAGAAGGAACAATTGCCCATCTCCTGGGAGATTTGACTGCTGGTGGTGGAGAGCAGTTCATGGGTCTGAGAGGTCTGGTCCAGCTGGACCTCCTGGGCCAGAAGCATCTTCTGAATTCCTTCCAGCTCTTCCTGCAATTTTCTGATCTCTTGCTCCAGCTGCCCAGCCTCATGGCAGAAGGAACAATTGTTTGGGGCTTTCAGATCTTTAGGAGAAAGGGACAACATTTTGAGTTGCTGAAGGATCATGGGACAAAAGTGGCTTCTTTAAATATTTCGGAGCATAATGAATTGTCAAGTGGCTTCCTGTTCCCTCTTCCTATCCTAAGTCTGCTATGAAATCCTTTATGGAAAAATCTTGCCATTTCTATGAGATCTTATTTTGACCAAATGTCTTTACTATGACTTGAAATGTAGAATTTGGGACATTTTTTTTTTTCCAACTCACCACCAAATTCTCGAGAACATATCTTCATAACTTTTTGAAGGTTGCCAAGAACTGCCCATTTAAACTTTATATTTCTCCAAACACTTTTATATTTGCTATCTTATCAGTACATTTATGGGGAAAAGATGGTACAGGGATTATTTCTCCCATGTGTCCGATGAGAAATGAGGCACAGAGAAGATGCCTGCCAAACATCACTCAGCCTGTACTTTCTCTTTCCATCAGGGCAGACTACCTCTACCCCTTCTATTATGGCTCCTCTGTCTCTGCCTCAGAACGAGAATGTCCCTAGCTAACACAGGAGATAGACAGCATCCTGAATTGTGCACACTTTACGGCAGTAGTGAGGCAAGGGCAGACTTGCCAAGAGGCTTCGGAAGATCCTGAAAATAATCTCAGATACTTGAGAATAACTGGGAAATGTCTCTGGGTTCCTTCTCTGCCTCCTAATGCTTTACAAAGTCTACCTCCAAGCCTTCTCTACCTGTAGGCTCTGGCTAGATCTGTACCTCACACAGAAACCCTGGCCCCAGTCCTGGGTGAAACCCAGGGCAGCCGCCCACTCGGGATGAACCAGGAGGCAAGGAGTCATAGCTGCCCTTTCCTCGTGCCTAGAGGGTGGCTTAAGGCTTCCCTGCTCCAGGGCACCATGGTCTGGGGGGAGGGGGGGACACTCACCCCTCCCCAATTAACCCTGGTCTTCCATCATTGTCATTAGCACATCTGGACACTGGACACTTACCCAGGCCTTGCAGATTTTCCTGCATGGACATCAGCTTCTTGTCATAGATGGCCTGGGCCAGGGAGATGTCTTCAGAGAGAGAGTCCACTTTCCTGAAAACTATATGGGAAATACAGATGAGAAACTGGGGCAGGGTCTTAGCTCAGAGAAACAGCAGTCTTTTGGTAAGAAGGTATTTTTATCAGCCTTTCTGCAACCAAAACCATTCATCCTTCTACAGGGCTTTTCAGTGGTGGTAAGGGAAGATGCTTCTTATGGCCAGAGTTCACACATTCTATATCCATTTAGATCTATATCTGTTTAAACATCTCTCTTAAATATATATATGTATGCATATGTGTGTGTGTGTGTGTGTGTGTGTGTGTGTGTGTATATAGTTGCCAAATCATTTATATAGAGTATGATACAAACATTAAAAGTTTGTGTGTGTGTATATGTGTGTGCATATATATATATATGTATATATATATCCTTGTGCCTACATATATATATGTGTGTGTGTATATGTATCTATCTCCATCCCCATCCAGATTTTAAAACTAGGGCCTGACCCCCACAGGATAGAATAGGGAAAATTAAGAAAAAAATGTAAAAAGAATATAAAAACATTCTTAATCCTACCACTGAGAGATAATAGCCATCAATATCTTCATGCATCTCTTAGACTCTTACTTATCTCCATAATCATTCTATAGCTACATAGATATAGGTATACTCTTCTAGAAAACAACAGAAAAAATGGAATGTTCTGAACATCTCATCTGTTTTCTTTCATTTTGCATCACTAGTGTCATGTCATGGACATTTTCCCATTGAGGTTTAAATCACCTTAAAATCATTACTTTTAGGGGCATCTGGGTGCTTAAGCACTGACTTCAGTTGCTTAAGTGTCTGACTTCAGCTCAGGTCATGATCTTGGGCTCTGTGAGTTCGAGTCCCACGTTGGGCTCTGTGCTGACAGCTCAGAGCCTGGCGCCTGCTTCGGATTCTGTATCTCCCTCTCTCTCTGCTCCTCCCCCGCTCACACTCTGTCTCTCTCACTCTCAAAAAAAGAATAAATGTTTTAAAAAATATTTAAATCATTACTTTTAATGCTTGTATCATACTCGATATAAATGATTTGGCAATTATATAAAAATCTCCTGTGGTTGGGGGGACACCTAAGCCACCCCCCTCCGAGCCTACAAATAAAACTTGATATGTAAATATGAGTAACACTTGTTCCTAGAAATAATCCTTATATTTGGTGGTTGTGTGTATATGGTTATTCTCTTAGAATGAATTGCTGGAAGTAGAATAAATGGGTCAAAGGGCATTAATATTTTTTAAGTCTTTGATACATGTTGCCAAACTGACTCCTAGAAGAGGATTTATCAGCTTACACTGCATGGGGAGTCTCACCCCCTTCTCAGGGGTCAGTGCTGGCCGGTGATTAGAGCACATCTGAGCAGCAGCAGGATTCCTGGCTTTCTCTAGCAAGTGTCTGGCTGGACGAGGAAGTGAGAGGAGGGCCCGGATTGGACGGAGGTAGACCATATGTTTCCCACAGAGCCTAGGAAGGTAAGTGCACAGGGATGGAACGAACTCCGCCAAGAGAGCTGGGTCATGCAACTTCTCGTCCACACTTGCCTCAGATTTGCAGGGTGACTTCGGGCAAGTCAATTAACCTTTCTGGAGCTCAACCGAATCATCTGTAAGGCAAGTCTGAAGCTAGATGACCTCTAATGTTCTTCTCAGCTCCAAAATGCCATGATTCCAACTTTTTTTGGAATCTCTGGGCTTTAATATCGTATGTCTGAGAGCTGTTGAGACTTAATTAGTAACAGTGACAAGTTGAGAGGTCCTAGGAACAGTTCTATGCCATTTTATTACACTAGCACTTAGAGTTTACAGTATTCGTCATTCCATTTGAGTCTCCCCCGAGTTAAAATCCCTTGTATAGATAGGGAAAGAGAGGTGCAGACTTTGATTCTTATTCTAATGCTTTATAAAGTCCCCTCCAAACCAATAGCCAAGGGCTCATTCATATAATTCACCTTGTTCATTTCTTCACAGAGGGTTTCATGATCTGTAATTACATACTGTTTTCCTTACTTTTTAGATCTTTTTTTTTTCTCATCTTTTCAAAGTTGAGTCTTATAATTATACTAAAAAGAGTATACGTGTATAATTTATAAATAAATAGGCATATTTTACAGGTGTGAGATTATCGGGGTTTTTCTTTTCCAATATTTAATTGTAAAAATTTTCAAAGAGTAATCAAAAGACTTGTACAATCCTACTTGCACAGTAGGCAGTAATGTATCAACTGCCTACATTCTATAATTAACATTTTACTATAGGGTGCCTGGGTGGCTCAGTCATTAAGCATCTTACTTAGGCTCAGGTCATAACCTCATGGTTCGTGAGTTTGAGTCCCACATCGGGTGAACTCAAGCCCCCCTCCCTTCAGGTGAGCACGAGCCTTGCTTCAGGTAAAACATGAGCCCTGCTTCAGGTGAGCCCCACTTCTCTCTCTCTTTCTCTTGGCCCCTCATGGAACTGCCCCTTGTGGAATTCTCTCTCTCTCTCTCTCTCTCTCTCTCTCTCTGTCTTCTCTGCCCCTTGCTCACTTGCGCCCCCCTCTCTCAAAAAACAAAAAAAACAACAAAAAACCATTTTACTATATTTACTTTATTGTACATCTGTCCATTTTATCTTTTTATCCATTCACCTACCCATCTAATTTTTTGATGCATTTTAAATCAAATTTTTTTACCGATGGGGTGCACAGTCAAAAAAAGGTCACAGGTTACTGCTCTAGAAGGGCTGGCAAAGTAGGATCTGCATATGTAATCTAACCCAATGTCATTCTGTTGGAACATAGCCATCCCCATTCATTTTCATATTATCTCTGGCTGGTTTGGCTCCACAATGGCAGAGTGGTTTTGACAAAGACCATGTGTGGCCCATAAATCCTAAAATATTTACTACCTAGCCTTTTACAGAAAGTTTGCCAAACCGTGTTCCAGGTTATAATCCCCATAACGACAAGGCTTATGTTTTATTAAGCAGTGTATGCCCAGTGCCTAATACAGTTCTTGGCTTATAGTCTGCATGCAACAAATACTTGATTAAATGAATAAGTGAATTTTCATTTCCCTGCGAGGAAGACGGATTTTGCTCAATCCTCCAGACTTTATCCACAGTCCTGACCATAATGCCTTGACTAGGACCATCCACATATGTACTCACAAATCTCTAGTCATTCATTTGACAAATATTATCGAGCACCTACCAGCCAGGCCAGGACGGTGCCCAGCCCACCCTGCTCTGGGGACTTTGAAGGCCCAGGCTGGAGGCAAAAGCACAAAAGGAGACCTAAAGTTCTCCCTGGAGTCCCCAAATGCACTCCTCCCCCCCAATTATTACAATCTTCCGCTCATTCATTCTGGATCTTAGGGCAAAGCATTTCACCTCTCCAGGTATGTGGAACGAGGGCAGCCTCCGTTTCGGGGCTGGTTAAGATGACCCACGGATATCATGTATACGATGGTGCCTAGCAGCTGGTGGGCACCGATGACCGTCCATAGCTTCTGAAGTGTGGTCGTGCCTGTGTTCTGCTCTGGGCTCAGGTTTGTGGCTACCGGAGCTTTATTAATGGACCTGCAGGTGCTGGGAGCTGAGGCCCTAAAAAAGACCTGACCAGGAACCTCTGGAGGTTCCCTGATGTCCAGTGTGCCACCTCAGAATGGTGGCCCGCAGCTCCCCACCTCCTCTGGCCCAGGATTTTGGCTACTTTCTGAGAGGCCAAGCCCCGCAAAGTGATTTAGCAGGAAAAGGTGGGGCTGATCCAGGTGAGGGGCTTGGAAAGTTCTTGAAATCAATGGTCCTCCAACCTGGTTGCACTCTGGAATTAATTACCTGAGAAGCTTCTATAGTTTAGGCCTGGGTCCTACCCAGAGATTATGATTTCATTCATCTGGAGCCGGGAACCCTGCCATTAGGCATTTTAAATGCCTTTTAAGGTCCAGACAAAACTGAGAACTGCTCCCTCCGATGACGAAACGTAAGGGCCTCATCCTGGTGCTCCCTTTACCTGGCACAAAGTAGGCGCTCGGCTTGTGTTTGATTCCTCAACACCTTTAGGATTCCTGCATTATGACAAGAGTGTCCATTCAAGTCATTAACATGCTGACCTTGTGCCCTCAACCCAAGCGAGCCAGCGGCTGAATATCTTTAGCCAGGACTGGGACCAGGTGCTCCCATTTAGGGAGGCGCTCACTCTCAGGGTCACACAAGTGCGGGGGCGGCACCTGGACTGAGGCACCCCACCCTGCTCCTCACTTGTCTCACCTGCGTCCCGGCCTTGTCCCCAATATCTAGGCCACAGGAACAAGCAAACCTACTGGCTGCCCTTAGTAACATCTGGATTTTTTAAAATCTGACGCTGAGTGTAATGGGACTGCAGTGAGAAGCTGTCACATCTGTTCCCCTCAGTCTACCGTAAACTATTAGCATCCAGGAGGCAGGGTTGCCCGAACGTGGCTGTGCACCATCATCTGGGTTGGCTACCATGGTCATGCAAGCTGTAGTGCTCATGAGAGCCGCCAAACTCCAGGTCCCTGGGCTTCGCCTGCAGGACTCTCATTTCATAGGTTCCAGCGAGACTCAGGAGTTTGCATTTTAACAAATCCTGGGGGGCGATCCTGATGCAGGCAGGCATCCAACCTCACTTTGAGAAACACTCACAAAGACCATGGAAGGGGCTTAGACATTGCCAACAGAGCGATCTCAACCCTGGATGGACATTACCTGGGCTGGGGCACAGAATCGGTAGCTTTTAAAGCTCCCAGGTGATTCTCACATGGAGCTGGAACTGGGAACCATTGAGCTGGTCCTGTCCTGTCATTCTCCCAGCAGGAAAACAGACTCCCTAGAGGGCAAGTGCCTTGCTCAAAGCCACACGGCTACGAACTGACCGGAATTCAGGGGCCAGCCTTTGGAGTCTGAATCGAGCATGAAGATCCCCAGAAAGATGCTGGACTCCTAGACGCCACTGGGAGCCCGCACTCACCCAGAGAGGCCAGCACGGCCACGGCCACCAGGAGCAGGGCCAGGAAGAGATAAAGAATCCGCACCGACGTGTGCAAAGACAGGTTCTTCTGGCAGCGGCTGCAGCGGGGCCCCGGCCGGCCTGTGGGGGAACAAAGCAGACCAGTGGCTGAGGCTGCAGGCGAAGGGACAGTTTCGTGTTCCTACTCTGACCTGTCTCATCACATATCAAACCAGCCTCCAGGCAGGGAGTTGTTCTCCATTTTCATGTCTGCCCGTCTCCCTGTGTTTTCTCTAGGTGCTTGAGCTTTGAGAAATAGAAGAGACCAGAGTCGGGGTCTCCCAAGAACAGCCCCATGACTGCCACCAGTGTCCCTTATGGCAACATCAATCAGCCCATGGTGTGGGAAGACACCTCTCCCTGATGCATCGGCCTTACGATGGTACATAACACAGGGCAGTCAGCTTTGTTGCACCACTGGATGACCAACTTGTTTCAATTTGCCCCCGACTTTCCGGGCTTTAGCACTGAAAGTCTCCTGTGGTGGGAATTTCTCAGCATGGGGAAAACCAGTCACACACCCTGGGAAACCCCTCAGTCCCCAAACTTTTCGGGTAACGAACAGTTCTCCTGGAAATGGAACGAATGGTTCCAGTCCACCAGTTGGGTCCCTGGTATGGAAGAAGAAAGAAGCCAGGTGTTCTGGCTACTCGGGCACATGGCCAACGTCCAGGAGGCATGCAGTGATGTCCCCGGTTGTGACATTTCTAAGGCGGATTTGGCTTCAGCTGCATATTATGAGTACTGGGAATGTTTTAAAATTCCTGATGCCTCCTTTGCATTCCAGACCGAAAGAAATCAGAATTTCTGAAGGCTGGTCACAGGCATCCTGGCGTGGTTACAATATACAGCTGAGGTTGGGGTGCCTGGGGGTCTCAGTCGGTTGGGCATCCGACTTCGGCTCAGGTCATGATCTCACTGTTGGTGGGGTTTGAGCCCGGCGTCGGGCTCTGTGCTGACAGCTCAGAGCCTGGAGCCTGCTTTGGATTCTATGTCTCCTTCTCTCTCTGCCCTTCCCCTGCTCATGCTCTGTCTCTCTCTGTCTCTCAAAAATAAATAAATGTTATATATATATATAAAAAAAAATACAGCCAAGGTTGAGAACAGCTGCTCTAATCTAACCAGGACCCACTGAACTCTAAGTAACAGTTCAGGTGGCATTGGTTTCTGACACTATCCAAATGCTAAGGTGGGTCCTGTGGGCTAAGTGGTCGAACCACTTGGGTGGCATGGGATATGGTGAAGGGGACAGTTCTGGGCCAGCTAGAGGACGGGTCCTGGGGGAGATGGCAGAGGTCCCTGACAGGTCTCAGGAGGAGCCCTAGAGACAGATGTCACTTGTGTCAGACTTTGACATCATCCACACTATATAACCCAGGCCTATGCAACTCTGCCCTTCCCCCTCCAGGGAGCAATGGGGAAAGGATTTTGAAGCCATGTAGAGAGGCAAGTCAGCAGCCTGGGGGTGGGGGCAGGGAGATCAGAGGGCAGCCCTTACCCTCTTGTGTGCATGGGAAGGTCGGCATGTCCTCGTCGTCACCAGCCAGCTCCTCTTCTGTAACATACAACGCATCTCTGTCGCCGGTGGCCGACCTCACTGTGACGGAGCCAGTGCTGTCAGACCCGGGGCTGGAACCTCGAGCCATGCCCACCCCTCTCCAGCTGCCCAGTTCGTTTACAATCCCCACACCCCATGCCCACCCCCACCCTTGAGTACAAGTCAGCCCACCTGAGCTCCAGGTGACCCGGAGGAAAGGGGAAGGGGGAGGGAGAGAAGAATCGAGTGGCTGAGGAACTGAGATGTCGCAACACCTCTGGGCAAGGAGATTTCATGATCTCCCACAAGCCAGTAAAGATCCACAGGACAGCTCTGCTGCCTCCTTGCTCTGTACCTTGCTCAAAGCCCTGGGATGGAATCAGAAGGAATAAGCGCTGGTTGCCTGACCCCTCTCAGCATCCTTCCATTCCCTGGCACATGGTAACCCAAGCAGAATTCCTCTGCTCCACGGTCAAGTGTGAATCTACAAGACTCTGCATCCAGCCCAGCTGGGGGAGCTGCAGAAAGGAGGAAGTGGGAACAAAGAGAATACAGAATGGTGGAAATGGTCACAGACCTCTGCCTCACGTGCTGCCTCATCCGGGACCTGCCAGGGTGTGGAAGGGACCATGGGAGGAGCAGGTCTCCCTGGGGCCATGTGTTCCCTAAGTAAGACCTACGTGATGGATTCCCTCAATCAGAAGATTGCTCTTGTTCCCCCAGACACCTCATACCTCCTCCTCCTTCCAGGACCTGGTCTTTTAGAAATGATGAGGAGGCCCCGCGTCAGGCTCTGGGCTGATGGCTCGGAGCCTGGAGCCTGTTTCCGATTCTGTGTCTCCCTCTCTCTCTGCCCCTCCCCCGTTCATGCTCTGTCTCTCTCTGTCCCAAAAATAAATAAACGTTGAAAAAAAAAAAAATTTAAAAAAAAAAAAAAAAAAGAAATGATGAGGAGAAAGACACCCAAAATAGGCAGAGTGAGCCAGAGTGGGTGTTTAAGGATGGAGCCACCCAGTACTTCTGTCCTGGGAAGTGTGGGTGTGTGTGGCGGGGGGGGGGGGGGGGGGGTGGGGGGGGGAGGTTGTGGGGGCTGGTGTACGAGCTGATCATGACGACTGAATTCCTGGGAGATATCTGTTGAGGGGATTTTTAAAAACTATGCCTCAAAATCCGGAAGCAATAAAAGAAAGAGATTAATACATTTGACCACATGACAATAAAATAACAATGCTTTGGCATGACCAAAACAAAGTCAATGACAAACTGGGAGAAAATATTCATAGCACATATTATAGACAAAGAGGCAATATACCAAGTTTCTAAAGAGCTTTAAAAATTCAGGAAGTGGAATTAATCCCGTAGTCCCAGAATACAAAATCAACGTACAGAAATCTGTTGCATTTCTACACCCTAATGATGAAGCAGCAGAAAGAGAAATTAAGGCATCAATCCCATTTGCAACTGTGCCAAAACCAATAAGATGCTCAGGAATAAACCTAACCGAAGAGGTGAAAGACCTATACTCTGAAAACTATACAACCCTGATGAAAGAAATTGAGAATTACACAAAGAAATGGAAAGATATTCCATGCTCCTGGATAGGAAGAACAAATACCGTTAAAATGTCTATACTGCCCAAAGCAATCTACACATTTAAAGCAGTCCCTATCAAAATACCAACATCATTTTTCACAGAACTGGAATTAACAATCCTAAAATGTGTACGGAGCCACAAAAGACCCTGAATGGTCAAAGCAATCTTGAAAAAGAAAAACAAAACTGGAGTATTACAATTTCAGACTTCAATTTATACTACAAAGCTGTACAAACATGGTAATGGCACAAAAATAGACACACTGATCAATGGAACAGAAAAGAAAACCCAGAAATAAGCCCACAATTATATGGTCAATTTATTTTTGACAAAGCAGGAAAAAATATGCAATGGGAAAAAGTCTCCAACAAATGGCAGTGGGAAAACTGGACAGCAGCATGCAAAAGAATGACACTGGACCACTTTCTTACACCGTACACAAAAATAAATTCAGAATGGAATTTAAAATGAAAATTCATTTGCAAATGACATATCTGATAGAGGGTCAATATCCAAAATATATAAAGAATGTATAAAACTCAACGCCCCCCAAATGAATAATCCAATTAAAAATAGGCAGAAGACATGGACAGACATTTCTCCAAAGAAGACATCCACTTGGCCAACAGGCACATGAAAAGGTGCCCAACATCACTCATCATCAGGGAAATGCAAATCAAAGCCACAACGAGATATCACCTCACACCTGTCAGAATGGCTAAAATCAAAAACACAACACAAGTGAGGATGAGGATGTGGAGAAAAAGGAACCCCCTTGCACTATTGGTGGAAATGTAAACTGCTGTAGCCCCTGTGGAAAACAGTATGGAGGTTCCTCAAACAGTTAAAAATAGAACTACCCTATGATCCAGTAAGTGCACACTGGGCATTTACCCCCTCAACAAAATACAAAAACACTAATTCAAAGGTATACATGCACCTGATGTTTATTGCAGCATTATTTACAATAGCCAAATTATAGAGGCAGCCAAATGTCCGTCGACAGATGAATGGATAAAGACGTGGTATATACACCTAGTGGAATATTATTGTCATAAAAAGAATGAAAATTTGCCATTTGCAATAACATGGATGGAGCTAGACAGTATAATGCTAAGTGAAATAAGTCAGTCAAAGAAAGACAAATACCATATGATTTCACTCATATGTGGAATTTAAGAAACAAAACAAATGAGCAAAGGAAAAAAAAAGAGAGAATGACAAATCAAGAAACAGACTCTTAACTATAGAGAACAAATTGATGGTTACCAGAAGGAAGGGGGTCGAGGGATGGATGAAATAGGAAAACCCAAACCCAAAAATCCTATAGAAAAATGGACAAAATACCTGAACAGGCAATTATGAAAAGAGATAAAAAATGTCCCCTAAGTGTTTCCAATTAAGCAATAAATAAGTCATGGGCATAAAAGGTACAGCATAGGGAATGTAGCCAATGGCATTATAATAGTGTCGTATGGTGACAGACGGTAGCTACATTTGTGGTGAGAATAGCATAATGTATAAACTTGTCAAATCACTATGCTGTACACCTGAAACTAATGTAACATTGTGCGTCAACTATAGTTCAGTTAAAAAAAAAAAGGTCCCCTAAACAAATGAAAAGATGTTCAGCTTTATTCTAAGACAAAATGCAACTTAAAACTACAGTATGAGGGGCGCTTGGGTGGCTCAGTCTGGTAAGTGTCCGGCTTCAGCTCAGGTCATGATCTCACAGTTCAGGAGTTTGAGCCCCACCTTGGGCTCTGTGCTGACAGCTTGGAGCCTGGAGCCTGCTTCACATTCTCTGTCTCCTTCTCACTGCCCCTCCTGTGTTTATGCTCTCTCTCTCTCTCTCTCTTTCAAAGAATAAATGAACATTAAAAAAAGTTTTTTGTTTTTGTTTTTTTAATATATGAAGTTTATTGTCAAATTGATTTCCATACAACACCCAGTGCTCATCCCAAAAGGTGCCCTCCTCAATACCCATCACCTACCTCCCCCCTCTCACCCCCCATCAACCCTCAGTTTGTTCTCAGTTTTTTTTTAAATTTTTTTTTTCAACGTTTATTTATTTTTTTTTTGGGGACAGAGAGAGACAGAGCATGAACGGGGGAGGGGCAGAGAGAGAGGGAGACACAGAATCGGAAACAGGCTCCAGACTCTGAGCCATCAGCCCAGAGCCTGACGCGGGGCTCGAACTCACGGACCGCGAGATCGTGACCTGGCTGAAGTCGGACGCTTAACCAACTGCGCCACCCAGGCGCCCCTGTTCTCAGTTTTTAAGAGTCTCTTATGCTTTGGCTCTCTTCCACTCTAACCTCTTTTTTTTTTTTTTAAAGTTTTTTTTAACTACAGTGTGAAAATGGTTCTCAACTATCAGACTGGCAAAAATGCAGAGGCTGACAATATACTGCATTGGCCAGGCTATGGGGAATTGGGGTGGAAATGCAAATGGCCCAGACCTGGTGGAGGGGAATTAAACACATACATATTTGTCCTTTGACCCCACAATCACACTTCTATAAATTTATCTATAATATACACCTCCAACAATCTGAAAACATATATGACAAGGTTATTCACTTCAGGATTATTTGTAATTGCGAAAACTGAGAACTGTCTAAATATTCAAGCATGGGAGATTGGTTAATATACTATGGTTATATACACACAATGGGACCCTATGCAGCTATACAAATGAATACGGAAATCTCAATCAACTGACATGGAGTAATTTCCAGGAGATATTAAATAAAAAAGCAAAGTGCAAATATATAGTACGCTACCTTTTTTGTAAGAAAGAAGGGAAAATAAAAAAACATGCATATATCTGCTTACTATTAAAAGAAGAAACACAGGAAGGAAAAAAGCAAAAAACAAAAAGTTGTTTTCTACAAAGGATGGGGTGGGGGAAATAGGGTGAAAGGGATATAGACAGAGTGGCATTTCTCTGAGTGAAACTTTTTGTTTAGTTTTGACTTTCGAAAACATTTAATATTTTACACATTCAAAACATTAAATTTTATTGGTTAAAAAAAAATCACCTACCTAGAACCAAATGAACCTTATTTACATTTTGAATGAATACAAAGCATACTGAAGGGAAGGAAAGAACTAATCTACTAAATTAGCTAAAATTATTTAAGTAAACTAAATAAATTAGTTTTGACTACGTAATCTCTATCTGGGATGTGGTAGGATATAATTGGGGAAGTGCAAACACGTATGAAACTTATAAAGTAATTTTATTTATTATTGTAGCATGGGTAAAGCAATTCTGAAATTACTTTAGATTAATTCAAGACTGAGCAAATGAGGGGCACCTGGATGGCTCAGTCGGTTAGTGTCCGACTTCGGCTCAGGTCATGAGCTCACGGTTTGTGGGTTCAAACCGCATGTCAGGCTCTGTGCTGACAGCTCAGAACCTGGAGCCTCCTTCAGATTCTGTGTGTGTCTCTCCCTCTGCCCCTCCCCCACGTGTGTGTGTGTGTGTGTGTGTGTGTGTGTGTGTGTGTGTGTGTCTCAAAAATAAACATTAAAAAAAAAAAGACTGAGCAAATGAATAAATGTGTTGATGTGGTTTGGGCCCAGGGTTTTTCACTATGGAAAAGGGGACACAGAAATATGGAATGGGGGAACAAGAAAGAACCCTTGGGGATGGATTAAAATTGAGGGTATCAATATAAGCTCATAATTTCCAATATATATAGGTATGTATATGTTCATGCTTATGTGCATATATAACATATATGTATCTGTATGTGTCGGTATGTGTACAGGTATAACTTTGTTGAAAGGCTCAGAAAGCAGACACTTAAATAGCAATGAACAGCCCTTGTAGCCCCAGGTCTTGGTGGCTAATACTATTTCCCACTTTAAAAAGCCAGGCAGGGGCACCTCGATTGGTTAAGCGTCTGACTCCTGATTTCAACTCAGGTCATGATCTCATGGTTCGTGGGATTGAGTCTCAAGTCTGTACTGTCAGTGCACAGCCTGCTTGGGATTCTCTCTCTCCCTCTCTCTCTCTCTGCCCCTTCCCCCACTCATACTCTGTGTCTTAGAAAAGAAGAAGAAAAAAAAGCCAGGCATTCTTAGAGAAATGGCTGATTCTAGGGTTGGGGTAAAAGGTAGGTAAAGATGAATCTGGAACATCTTATTATTTCAGAAATTAAAGGAATGCTAAAAAAAAAAATGATGGGGGATGTCATAAGGAAACAGAAACCATCTTGAAGATGTCTGCACTGGCCAAATCTAAAACAATTTGAGTCATAAAATAATTAAGTATAATAATGCTATTTTAAGTCATTAAAAACAGGAATTCATGAATCCATACCACTGATAGTTAGATACATAGAAGGAAGGGCTCTTTCCTTTTTTTTGTAAGTTCTGTTTCTTTTTTTTTAAAATGTTTTTTTCAACGTTTATTTATTTTTGGGACAGAGAGAGACAGAGCATGAACGGGGGAGGGGCAGAGAGAGAGGGAGACACAGCATCGGAAACAGGCTCCAGGCTCCGAGCCATCAGCCCAGAGCCCGACGCGGGGCTCGAACTCACGGAGCGCGAGATCGTGACCTGGCTGAAGTCGGACGCTTAACCGACTGCGCCACCCAGGCGCCCCTTTAAGTTCTGTTTCTTAATTCATGAATCTGCATGAGGGAATCTGCACAATCTGCACAAACGCCACAGATAAAGTAACTGCAGAATTTTTACCCCTTCTGTTGTCCAATCTCCAGCTCACTTTTTGCTAGCATCAACACCGGCGTTTGCAGTCCCCCTGACTTTCTCTATTCTGTTCTTGTGTTCCTTTTGCTGTTTTCTTGAGGTCTTTTTCTTCTTATGCAGGCCCTGTCTTGCAAGTCTATGTTTGGGCTCATTTTTCTTTGCATAATCCAAGGAATCATAAATCCTGCCAAAGCCAGTTGTCTTACCACCACCCAAACGGGTTCCCAATCCAAACACAAAGATGACAGCTGGTGTGGTCTTGTACATTTAGACTAGGTTTTCCCCTGAATTTCTGTCTTAGGTACTGTTGCCTTTCTGGGGGTGAAGACCATCAATGACCATTTGTTTCTGCTGAAGTCGCTGGTTGGTCATGAACTTCCTAGTCTGGATAGTTACTGTGTCTGTCATTCATGATGGCGGCCAAGCTTTAAGCAGCCAGGGAGGCCAGGGGAAGGGCTCTTTCTTATAGCAGCGCTGGGGTTGGGAAATCAGCGGTCTGCACTCATTACAGTAAAGACTGAATCAGGCAAGAACCATCAACGGATGCTACCTCCAGGGAAAATTTTGATGAAGAGCAGTATATACACATGGTCTTAAAGTGTCTTCTCACAGATGACTTATTTGTTATGAGGGAGGGGGGAAAGCCCACTCATTATGTATCAGGGAAATCAGGCCACACCTTGACCAGGTGATCAAAATGAACATCACCTGTGAGGGACAGATGGCCACTGTGTGCCTAGAGATGTGTTAGCTGGAGCAGCACACATCATCACATATACTATTTATTGGCCAAGAACACACAACCGCAATCCAATCACGAGGAAACATGAGAAAAACACAAAGTGATGATCATCACATTAAAAAAAGGGATGTGACGGGGCACCTGGGAAGCTCAGTCGACTTCGGTCCAGGTCATGATCTCACGGTCGGTGAGTCTGAGCCCCACGTCAGGCTCTGTGCCGACAGCTCGGAGCCTGGAGCCTGCTTCAGATTCTGTGTCTCCTCTCTCTGTTCCTCCCCTGCTCGCACTCCGTCTCTCTCTCGCTCAAAAATAAATAAAGATCAAAAAAAAAATTTTCTTTTAAAGGATGTGGGAGAGGACTGTATTTTTCAAAAATATCAGTCATAAAAGACAATAAAGGTGAAAGAGACATGACAACTAAATGCAACCCTTAACATTAGACTGGATCCTGTGCTGGAGGGGAGAGGAAATCTACAAAGGATACTGTTGGTCCACTGGTAACACTGGAACACACACTGTACGTTACATAAAGTTTTAAAGCAATTCATGAAGTTTATGACTGTACTCGGACATATTCCTATTCTTATGAAATCCATACGGAAGTGTTTAGAAGTAAAGGGCCATGAGGTATGTGCAAAAAAAAAAAAATGTGTACATATGTGTATATGCATATATGTGTGTGGGGGGGGTAATACTTCATTGAAAATCCTTGTGCATAAGATGTTATGCACATATAGGATCTTCTCAAGATAATTTCCTAAAAGTGAATTGTCTGGATCACATTGTAAGAACATTTTAATGTTCTGGAAACAAGTGAACTAACTGCCATCTAGAAAGGGCATGCAAATTGGGGCGACTGTGTGGCTCAATCACTTAAGCATCTGACTCTTGATTTCAGCTCAGGTCAAGATCTCGTGGTTTGTGGGATGGAATCCTGCTTCAGGCTCCATGCTGAGTGTGGAGACTGCTTGGAATTCTCTCTCTCTCTCTCTCTCTCTCTCTCTCTCTCTCTCTCTCTGCATCTGTCCCTTCCCCCACTGACACTTTCACTCTAAAAAGTAAAAAAAAAAAATATTAAGAAAAATTATTGGGGAGTCTGGGTGACCCGGTTATACCTCTGACTTTAGCTCACATCATGATCTCATGGTTCATGGGTTCAAACCCTGTGTCAGGCTCTGTGCTGACAGCTCAGAGCCTGGAGCCTGCTTCGCATCTGTGTCTCCTCCTCTCTCTGCCCATCCCCCTGCCCGCATTCTTTCTCTTTCTCAAAAATAAATAGACATTTAAAAAAAATTTTTTTAGGGGCGCCTGGGTGGCGCAGTCGGTTAAGCGTCCGACTTCAGCCAGGTCACGATCTTACGGTCCGTGAGTTCGAGCCCCGCGTCGGGCTCTGGGCTGATGGCTCGGAGCCTGGAGCCTGTTTCCGATTCTGTGTCTTCCTCTCTCTCTGCCCCTCCCCCGTTCATGCTCTGTCTCTCTCTGTCCCAAAAACAAATAAACGTTGAAAAAAAAAATTTAAAAAAAAAATTTTTTTAGAGAAAAAAATGAAGAGGCTGACCATTATCAAGTGCTTACTAGCCATTCTTTCCCATGCATTGTCTATATGTAGCCTTTGCTCTTTTTTCTGTTGAGCTATGGATTTTGCGTGTGTGCGAGGCTTTCATCAGAACATTTTATCACGTGTCTTGCAGATGTTTCAATAGATTTATTTATAAATTTTTTTCAAACATCTTTATTTTTGAGAGATGGAGAGAGACAGAGCACAAGCGGGCGAGGGGCAGAGAGCAACAGGGAGACACAGAATCTGAAGCAGGCTCCAGGCTCTGGGCTATCAGCACAGAGCCCGACACGGGGCTCAAACCCACCAACTGTGAGATCATGACCTGAGCTGAAGTCGGACGCTTAACCGACTGAGCCACCCAGGTGCCCCTATTTCTAAATTGTTAAAGCTTGTGTGTGCACAGCTCCGGGGCCACCAGAGTGTCTTCCAGGGGCAGGGCACGGGGTGGGGAGGTGTGGAAAGGCATCCACTTCGTACCCCTTGATTAAATGACAGAATCCTGAGGGGTCTGTATTCAAGACTCTTTCTTCCAGAGGGAATTTTCTTGACTTTTACCAGGTGCCAAGGGAACAACAACCAATCTGGGACCACTGCAGTTTGCTTTTTAAAACTGGCTTGCCCAGGGCGCCTGGGTGGCTCACTGGGTTAAGCGTCCAACTTCGGCTCAGGTCATGATCTCGTGGTTCGTGGGTTCAAGACTTGCATTGGGCTGTGTGCTGGCAGCCCAGAGCCTGGGGCCTGCTTCAGATTCTGTGTGGCCCCTCTGTCTGCTCCTGCCCCACTCACACTCTGTTTCTCTCTGTCTCTTGAAAATGAATAAACATTAGAAAAATTTTAAATGAATAAATAAGTAGACAAATAAATAAAATTGGCTTGCCCAAGTGCACACTGAATATAAACTGGACCCCCAGACCCTTGGGAGGGCAAGCCTATCCCTGGCACAGCCCTTTCCACCCTCTGGGCTCTCTGAAGACATCCGGTTTCCTCAACAGCTCTCTGACAGGTGTATTCCACTCCACCCCCTCCCCGCTCAGCCTCTCGCTTCTCCCCTCCTCTTTTCCAAGGAGCAGACTAGCTGGGGTGAGCTTCAAAATGCCTCAGGTACGGGCATCTAGCAACCAGTAGGAAGACTGTGATCAATCAGAAAAGACTGGGGCAAAAACATAAACAAAAACAAAAACCTCAAAACCAGGCAGAATGGCTGTCTCAGGGTTTCTCGGGGTGACAGAGTGTGACAGGCTTTATGGTGGGGGTCTTTGAGCCTGCTGCCCCCTCCCTGTGCCACTCACAGCCTTGTTCCTGACACCCAGCTTCTGTATGTGTTGACCCATTGGTTTCAGCTCCTAATTCGAATTCTTTTTCTTGGTCTTTGTAAACTTCCTCAGTTTTCTTTCAACTTTACCTATGCATTTGGCTAGTTTATCTAGGACATAAGCTTCATGTCCCAAGAATATTTTAACCCGGTAACACTAGAAGTAGAAGCTCGAAGTCTTTTGTTTCTTCCCTTTTTTAATTTGATAAAAATCTGGGTCTTGCCTTGTGTCAGTTGTCACGACAACCCTATAAACTTTACAGTCTCCAGTGTCACTTCCATGGACAAAAAGACTGAGGTTCAGAGAGGTTAAGACTGTTGCTTAATGGCCTACCGAATATGTGATGGGGCTGCGATCTGAACTCAGACATCTTTTCGACCATGCCTACCGCCTCCTCAGAGTAATGATCAAATGAGTGGACTCAGTAGGAGAGGGACTGAGGGTGACCCCAAATTAAAGATGCCACCATCATCACCATGAATGCCTTCTCCCTGACCTCCAGGGCACAGCATATATGTCACTTCCTCAGTGGCCTTCCTTGGGCTCCCAAACTGGAATAGCCAGTATGCTCCATGCATACTTCCGTGTGCTCTTTGTCTCTCCATTGTAGAAGGCAATATATCTTTTCTTATTTATTCAGCAGGTCTCATCCCCAGTGTTTAAGATCTGGGGGTAATGAATATGTCTGTCTTATTCTCTGCTTTATCCAAAGACCCTAGTGCTGTACATGGCACTGAGAAATACTCAACAAACACAATTTTAAATGAATCTAGGAATGATTTTACATTATGCTTTTCCAGTAGTAAGTAGGTCTACGCTCGCGTGTGTAACTACCTGGAAGCTTGGTCGAGAGCCCCAGGTGAGCACCCCACTCTCAACGATTCTGAGCCAAGCTGGGGGGAGGCTGGAGACCTCATATCCATTATTGCATTCGGTCCTTATGACTAGCCTGAGAAAGAAACAGGGTGAGAAGTTATTCCCCTCACTCTCCAGGTGAGGAAAGTGAGTTGGGGCCAGGGGGTTATCTCGTAACACCTGGCTAAAGTCACCGAGCCAGCTAGTGGCAAAGCCTCCTGAATCCTGGTTGTTTTCCTATCCACAGCTATCTCCAGGTAGCCTCTCTGATAGAGCTAGTGTGTTCTCATGGGCATGTACACGAGTGTGTGTGTGTGTGTGTGTGTGTGTGTGTGTGCACGCGTGTGCCTTGGAGGGGAGTGGGTACAATGGCAGAAGGAGGGCTGACATGGCAGGTAACACTGATCATCTCATAAATAGCCTAGGAAATCTGGGGAGCCCGGGTGGCTCAGTCGGTTAAGCAGCCAACTTCGGCTCAGGTCACGATCTCGCGGTCCGTGAGTTCGAGCCCCGCGTCGGGCTCTGTGCTGACAGCTCAGAGCCTGGAGCCTGTTTCAGATTCTGTGTCTCCCTCTCTCTGACACTCCCCTGTTCATGCTCTGTCTCTCCCCGTCTCAAAAATAAATAAAATGTTAAAGAAAAAAAATTAAAAAAAAAAAAAGAAATCAATCTTTTCAGCCCTGTGTTGTGTCTTAGGCTGTCATGCTGCCATCAATCTGCCACCAGTTTACGAGGGTAACTGTGCCCGGGGGGGTTACCACGATTACCATCCCTTTCCCATAAATTTATGCTTCAGATGAGGCAGGCTAGGATCCCTTGGTGCCCTCTATGCTCCATCTGACCAAAACCTCCCCCTAACATCTCAGCCCCAGATGATCTCAGCCAGAACCACGCTGAGGGCTGTCAGATTTACCCGGATTTACCACCACCTTGGTCCCTAGGGGAGGTATTCCTTCCATTCGTTGGAGCAGAAATGCCTTCAAGGCCTTCCTGCCCGTTTCTCATTTCTCTCCACCCCTTGATGGTGCTTCTCTGCTCTCCCTTGTGACTAGGCCTCCTCCCTGTTCTGGCTCCGAGGCCAATCTCGTCACATCGCTGTTTATAGCCTTTGCAAGGGATCTGGGAGAACTTAAATCAAGCAAGGCTGACACTGACCTTCAGCAAACACCCCCTCAAAAAGCACACAGCTTTGTCATAACTTTGCTCTCCTACCGAGGTCCCCCAAGATTGGCAATCGTTAGCAAGTGGGAATTAATAAAGACCCCATTCCGGTACTTTGCAGCCCATGGGCAGGGAAATGACAGTTGCCAGCACGAACTTGGCTCTCTGTAGATGAGGGGTTCACAAGTGCCTGGCGTTGTTCCCTCTGTTGACATCTCAGCTCCGCAGCTCACGCCCTCCCCGATCCCCAAGGGTCTCCTCCTCTTTCTAATCCTTTGGACTTCCTGTTCACCAGCACAGAGCCGCGGGCCCGGGGGACCTCTAATTTACCTATGTCTGGAATGCTGTAGCAACTCTCCACTTTAGCCTTGTTCATTTTAATGAGACCATAATCCAAAGCATTTGGGAGGCTTTTATAAGCCAAGCCCTCTGCAAGCACAGGCTCATTATATTCACATTACACCAAGATTGTTCCGGTCAGGGGACAGAGGAAGAAACAGACGAAGAATGGAGGAGAGCCTGGCTTGAGGATACAGAGGCTATGATTGATCAGAGGATGATTGATTAGACAGGAGTCTGTACTCTCTCCTTGCACTGGGCCAAGAGACAGGACGATACTTTTCCTCCTCCTCTCCATCTCCCATGCCTGCCTGTTCCTACGGCTCCTGCGGCGATCTTAACGTTGGGCACACCGGCTTTCCAATGTGTTTTCAGAGACAGGGAGTGGGAAGGAACTCAGAAGTCACAGAGCCCACCTGTCATGGTACAGAGGTGCGGAGAGGTCAAGTGACCTGCCAGTTAGTTCGTGGTTCCTGAACGTCCAGGGATCTGAAGGACGATCCAAACACACACACAGAGGGCTTGCAGGGTCGCATATACCCAGCTCGGACTGGCCACAGATCTGGGATAAGTGTTTTCTATCCAGGCCCGATGGCTGTTTACATCGCCTTCAGGTCTGAAATCCTCTTTCCAGCCTCAGTCTGCACAGGGCTGAGCCCAGAGTGGGTGTTCAAAAAAATGAGTTTACCGATCCTTTGAGAAAGCCTGCATCCTTAGTTAATTCTTGACATCTGCTGTTTCATTTAAGAGCTCATTTTTATTAAAAAATAAAGACGAATGACTTCAAATATGGTTTAAATTTTGTGTATTCTTAGTTCTCCACGGCTAGGGGGTATTGGGGGGTGCTAATGCATAGAGGATGCAAAGGCTTAAAGCAGCAGAGGCTTAGCATTCACATACAGGGGCCTAATGTTTGAATTGAAAAATTCAACATGGGGGCACCCAGGTGGCTCAGTCGGTTAAGTGTCCAACTTCTGCTCACGTCACGATCTAGCGGTTTGTGAGTTCGAGCCCCCCGTCGGGCTCTGTGCTGACAGCTCAGAGCCTGAAGCCTGCTTCAGATTCTGTCTCCTTCTCTCTCTGGCCCTCCCCCGACTCACACTCTGTGTCTCTCTCTCTCTGTGTCTCCCTCAAAAACATACATTAAAAACAACTTTTTTAAGGAAAAGGAATGAACTTGGGGGGGTGGGGGTATAGTGGAAGGTAGGGTCTGCTTCCCCTCCCTTTCTCAGAACCAGAACAAGGGACATGGTAATCCTCTCCTAAAGCTAAAAGACCTCTTTTTGGTGGGAAGGGGGGAGTATTATTTTCCAATGGTGTCCCAATTAATTACCTTAGAATAGCACCAGCATGTTATGGCTCTCTAAAGCAAGGCCCCGGCTCTTCCCTGGGTCATACATAAGTTATCCATGAAATTGAGGACTCCTGGCATGCCGAAAACCCAGTTGACGAGTGTCAAACATCATGGGTGCTAGGTGTCTGTGATGGCTGAGGAAGAGGCAATGCTGTAGGCCATGGGTGTCTGAAGGGGGGCTAAGGTTCCAGAAAGGCAGAAGTAGACTCTGTTGCCTTCTCTCCTTTTTTCCCTTCCTTTCCTCATTTTGCCGACTCTAGCATAAATTGTGACAAGAGGTGGTGGGCTTGGGAAAGGACACGGGAGAAGAGATGATAATGCCTGGACTATAAGCCTTTGGGACTAGACTACAAGCAGCAAGCTGCTCCAGCCAGCAAACCCCTAAGGGTTTATGAGCCGGTTTCTGCCTCCCCTGTTCCAGAGGCCCCAAGGGATTATCGCTGTCATGAGGTGCGTATCCTGGTCCCTGTGTTGAAGAAGCCAGACACCACGAATGACCTACCGAAGGCACAGCCAGTAGAGCCAGGCTCTACTCCTCGTCCAGCAACTTCTACACAAATTGCAGGCAGTAAAACAAACAACCAACCCAACAGCCTTCGAAGGCCAGGGTTGCAAGCTCGGACTCATAAAGCGGTGGCAACCACTGAAGATTTGAAAAGAGCCTCTGTTCCCCTCATACTCGAGGTCATAATGGCCAACTCAAGTGTCAAGACAGCCACAAGAGAAACTACTTTTTTTTTTTTTTTAATTTTTTTTTTAGTGTTTATTTATTTTTGAGAGAGAGAGAGAGAGCGCGCGAGCAGAGGAGGGGCCGAGAGAGGGGGAGACACAGAATCCCAAGCAGGCTCCAGGCTCCAGCTGTCAGCACAGAGCCCGATGCGGGGCCCGAACACACAAACCACGAGATCATGACCTGAGCCGAAGTCGGACGCTTAACCGACTGAGTCACCCAGGCACCCCACCCCCCCTTTTTGTGCCTCTGCTCTCACAGAGCCACGTAGAAAGTGTGATTGAAGGTTCATGCCTTGGCACATTTTTGGCGGGACTGCTGACTCTGTTGGGGTTGAGCTCCGTTCACTTCTTCCTGGAGGTGGAAAATAGCCTGGACCTGTGAACCAACTGCTAACTCAACTGTGGTCGCCGACTCTGGCTTTCTTTTGGTTGACCAAAAATATGGAGTTAATTCACTCCGTTGCCTTTCCGGGACTGCAATCTTCCATCAGAGTCAGCGAGGGGGAGAGATTCGAGGAACTGAATAAAAGGTCTTTCTTTGGGAACTTCAAGGAACATATTTTGATGATTATCTTCTATGGAGTTCACAGAGTGGGTTTTCAAAAACGGCCAATTGGGTCGGTAAAAATAAAGATTTCAGAGTCTTCTCAGGAGCCAATGCTATATTTAAAGTTGCAGAATGGCTATAGTTTAGGGTTGCAGAATGCTGTAATTACGGTTGCAAAATTGTTTTCATTAGCATCCTCCTGCCATTACCCCCTCCCCGCAGGCTTCCTGTGTGGATACAGCTATATTCCGATGGGAATCCGTCTGCCCCTCTCCACTCTAATGAATCCGGTCCTTCTCTTTCAGATTCTCCAGCTCATCAACTTGTCATGATCTGCTTCCCTGTGATGATCACCTGCTCCCTGCGCCTTCATTCCTAAAATCCACATTTGGTGCTCTGGGACGGGTTTTTGCTCTCCTCCTGCCCACCTCCGTGTCAGTCCTCGGAGCCAGCCCTCAGCCTGCCTTCCACTGTGCTCCCGGGTCACCACAGAGGCTGAGGGGAGACTCACCCTTTATCCTAAGCCTTCTTTATCCCCGACGACTTTCCTCGCCTTTCTTGCCCTCTGTGTTCCCAACTGGGGGACATCATCTGGGGGGCACAATTCTGTTAGACAGGGCTTACCCACGCTGTGCAGACTTCTGGCATTCGAGCCCGCTAAATGCCAGCAGCAATCCCTGGTCATTGTGATAACTCCAGATGCCCGCCCCATTTCTAGAAACCCCTTCAAGGGGCAGTGTGGCCGCCATGTGAGAAAAGAACCTTGCCTATTCTAGTCACTCCATGCAACAGACCCAACCCTCCCCCATCACATACACACTGGTCCTCCTCTGTGTAGACAGGGACCCCTCCGCTGCCCCTGAACCCTGAAACCCCGTGCAAATGGTGGGGGAGGGGTGGGAATCACCAGTTGCTTGATCTCTGTGGTCACTTCTGGATCTTCAAACCCTTCACTCTCCCTGTGTTTCACCACGTGAGGTCCCTGCTCTCTCTCTTGTGGGGCCTCTCTTCCCTTCTCTCAACTTCACGTGCAAACTAGAGAGCACGCCATCTTCTCACAGAGCTGCTGTGGAAACCCAATGAGAGGGGCGCCTGGGTGGCTCCGTCGGTTGAGCGTCCGACTTCGGCTCAGGTCATGATCTCTCAGTCCGTGAGTTCGAGCCCCGCGTCGGGCTCTGTGCTGACCGCTCAGAGCCTGGAGCCTGTTTCAGATTCTGTGTCTCCCTCTCTCTGACCCTCCCCCATTCATGCTCTGTCTCTCTCTGTCTCAAAAATAAATAAATGTTAAAAAAAAATTAAAAAAAAAAAAAAAGAAACCCAATGAGACCATAAATGACAAGTACCTGGCGAAGGGCAAATACCTGATAAATGGTAGTGGCTGTCATTTTTATTGGGACTCTTTTTCGGTCCTACTTGAATTGCTGCTGTCATTTTTCATCCTTTCCCAGTGTCCCTTATGCTCAGGGCCAATTTCCAACTTTCAAGAAATCCATTTTTCAAAATATGGCCTGTGGAACACTAATCCCAAAATATTCTTTGTGAAAAACAAAACAAAGAAAGCTCTTTGATCAAGTAAGTCTGGAAAGTGCTGCGTACTCTATTACCATCATAGAAGCTCACATTAATGTAGTGAAAATTTTGACAAGGCAGCAAAAGAAAAAAAAAGCCCATTTCAACCTGCGTTTAATTTTGTTTCTCAAACTTATTTGACCATAGAACTTTTTTTTAGTAGTTCTTTTTTTTTTTTTTTTAATTTTTTTTTCTTAACATTTATTTATTATTGAGAGACAGAGAGAGACAGAGCATGAGCATCTCATGTTCTGGACTGTCTCCTGCCATCAACTTTAATGGAAGCAACATTTGTTGAAAGTCCATTGCCTCTGCCCCTCCCCCGTTCATGCTCTCTCTCTGTCCCAAAAATAAATAAACGTTGAAAAAAAAAAATTAAAAAAAAAAAAAAAACTGGGGCGCCTGGGTGGCGCAGTCGGTTAAGCGTCCGACTTCGGCCAGGTCACGATCTCGCGGTCCGGGAGTTCGAGCCCCGCGTCGGGCTCTGGGCGGATGGCTCAGAGCCTGGAGCCTGTTTCCGATTCTGTGTCTCCCTCTCCCTCTGCCCCTCCCCCGTTCATGCTCTCTCTCTGTCCCAAAAATAAA
>NW_024412376.1:10918705-10923404 GCF_014898765.1 Herpailurus yagouaroundi | reverse complement strand
AAACGTTGAAAAAAAAAAAATAAAAAAAAAAAAAAAAAAAAAAAGAAAGTCCATTGGTTCCCTAGACCTCCAACCTCCCTGACCCGGAATCTATGAGTCTCTTCTCTGCCTCGGCCACAGCTCAGCTGGCGTGCCCTCTGGAACAGAAAGTTTTCTGCTGTCCCATCTGCTGGACCTCAAGGACCTCTCCCACTGCTCTTCAATCTCTCCACTGCGCTAAGCCTTTTCACTCCTCACTCCACCCTGCTCTCAGTCTAGCCCCCTGGGATAAGCTTCAGCGTGCTGGGGCCGTTAGCTTTGTCTCCTGGCCCTTGTGCCCTTCACCCCCTCAGCCTGTTTCCTCTGCATTGCTCTGGGGAACCCCAGCCCGGTGGGAGCGCGTCAGAGAATGGCGTGGATTTGACTTCCATCAAGTCCCGCTTGGATCCTCGCTCGCTGTTCCTTCTCTTCTCTGATCGCTTATTCTCCAAAGATGAACTCACTTCCTCCTTTTCTGCAAAGATCAAAAGTCGACACCTTCCCTAAACTTCCTCCACGTGTTATACCTCAAACCCAGTGGGCTGAGGGGGCCACTCATGCTTTTGGAGTCGTGTGGCACACTCTGTTTCCAAACTTCAAATGAGCATGCCTTTTGACTCAGCAACCCCGTTTCTAGGCATTTTTTCCTAAGGGGATGCTTATACAGTGGGGCAAAGATGAATGTGTGAAGATTATCATTGTATGTTGTGACAAACCCCAGGAAGAACGTAAATAACTCAAATGCCCACCAATAGGGGATTGATTAAATAAATTATTGTAAAGTCATATATGGAATATTATGCAACCATTTTAAAAATAATGCAGACTTGGAACACCTGGGTCTCAACGTTCAGTCAGTTGACTGTCCGACTCTTAATTTTGGCTCAGGTTATGATCGCACGGTTTGTGGGATTGAGCCCCGTGTTGGGCTCTGTGCTGACAGCGTGGAGCCTGCTTAGGATTCTCTGTCTCACTGTCTCTTTCTGCCCCTCCCCTGCTCTCTCTCTCTCTCTCTCTGAAATAAACAGTTTAAAAAAAATTTTTCCCCAAGGAAGATATCTAAGTTCATTGAATTTTAAAAATACATATAGAGGGGCGCCTGGGTGGCGCAGTCGGTTAAGCGTCCGACTTCAGCCAGGTCACGATCTCGCGGTCCGTGAGTTCGAGCCCCGCGTCAGGCTCTGGGCTGATGGCTCAGAGCCTGGAGCCTGTTTCCGATTCTGTGTCTCCCTCTCTCTCTCCCCTTCCCCGTTCATGCTCTGTCTCTCTCTGTCCCAAAAATAAATAAACGTTGAAAAAAAAAATTTAAAAATACATATAGAGAATAACATGGAAAGTATAATCTTATCCATATGAAAAAAATCGGTGTGCCAATATTCACACAAAGATTTCTGGAAGAATGCTCATCCAAATCTTGTCAATTATCTCTGAGGGGTAGGAGTAAGTGCTGTTTTTTCCCCTTTACTGAATTTTTCAAAATGTTTCATAATGCATATGTACTATATATAAGAAGATTAAGTGCAACAAGTCTGTGTCTGTACATGTCATTTCTCCCTTCCCTTGCATCCCCAAAAGAGAGCCTTTCTTCTTTCGAAGGCAAAGCTTACCCACTGCTACCTCCTTCCTCACCACGTGCCCGTTTCCAGAACTCCGTCTTCTCTCCCTCTCCCTTTAAATAAGCACAGGCCAGCCCCACCTTGAAAACCCCTTCATGCCTGGCTCTGCTTCCTGTGTTCACTACTCAGTTACCTTTTTCTGGAACTTCTCTAATGCGAGGTCTCCCCGTACCTTTGCTTCAGATCTAGCCATTGCCCTCTCAGACTGTGCCGCCTGGCTTCCTCGGATCAATTAACTCTGTTGAGGAACAGTCAACATTGTTGACCATTTCCTCCTTCTTGGAACTTTCTCCTCTCAGTTTCCCTGACATTACCGGCACGGTTCTCTGCCTGTGTCTCTCTGGCTCTCTCACAGGCTCGTTTTCTCCCCCCTCCCCCCCACCCCCTCTGCCGCCATTCTCTAAAAGCAGAGATTTTCCAACGTGGGCTAAAGTCATTAGAGCACATCTCCAGGCCGTCTCCTGACAAACCCTTCCAGGGCTTCTCCAAAATCAACAAGACACAACCGGAAGTCCTTGGCAGGGTGCTCGACGCCTCTTGGCCTTGTGGCTCCCTGAGTCGCTGACCCAGCTCTCAACCCTAGGCAAATCACTTTACCCATCACCCCTAAACACATTTACCCAATGACGTAAAGCCCAGCTTTCCACAACGCTGTTTCCTGCCTCTCATGACTATCCCCTAAGTGACCTGACCCAAGTTTTGCCTACCCTTTCATTCCTCCTTAAAGCCTCCCCAAACTGCCCCCCAACCTGTACTGCTCTTTCTCCCCGGGAGTCCTACTGAACCCACTACATATACCATGCATTTGTCTGTTTGCTTCGTCTCCCTTCATTATCCAGTTTTCTTCTTTTTTTTTTTTTTCAACGTGTATTTATTTTTTTGGGGGGACAGAGAGAGACAGAGCATGAACGGGGGAGGGGCAGAGAGAGAGGGAGACACAGAATCGGAAACAGGCTCCAGGCTCTGAGGATCAGCCCAGAGCCCGACGCGGGGCTCGAACTCACGGACCGCGAGATCGTGACCTGGCTGAAGTCGGACGCTTAACCGACTGCGCCACCCAGGCGCCCCTCCAGTTTTCTTCTTAAATGTGTACGTCTCGTCTCTGCCTGAGGGCAGAAGCCACCAAAGTGTGGTGCAACATCCCAATAACCAATAACCACAGCCAATAACCACAGCTCAGGTTCAGGTGGCTGTGAGGTATGTCATCTGAGCCTTGAAGGTATCCGCAGGCCTCTAGAGGTGTTCACGACACAGTCAGCAATATGAGTATGGCGCCCAGAGCCGTAAACCTGGTATCCTCAGCCTGTCCTCATATGTCAAATCCACAAGGCCAGGGAAGACTGTACTAGAATGGGTGCCCAGTGAGAACCAGAGAGTCCATAGCAGATGCTATGCTAAGAGGGAGACAGGAAAAGAGCCAAAACTACCCCAAATGGCCTCCCCGGGGCCTCTCTTATGGCACACTTTCAATCTCTTTTGAATGATTTGGGCATCTTAAGCATCTTAGCAAAGGGTCAGCTCCTTGAGCGAAAGGGCAGTGAGTTCTTCTTTGCGTTTATCTTGACCCTTAGACATAAATATACACACAAGCCCTGGCATTTGGAGATTGGACAGTGAATGTTAAATAGAAGCATGAGTCTTTATGGGATACCTACCTTAGATTCTGGGGATAGAGAGCACGGTGTTGCTGTTGCCTTGAAGGATTTCAGCCCCGTAGGGGACCCAGACGCATCCACTAGCAAATGCAGTGGACACCTCCTAAGTGCCAGGCACCGTGAGAGAGTGAGGCAAGAAAAAGGCAGACAGGATCGCCATGTTCATGACACTCACATCCTAATACTATCCTGTGGGCTCTACAGTCTTATTCTGAGAGAAAAATAGACATGGATCAATAGACAGATGGAGAGAGACAAATATATGCACCCTCTATATACCGTGGAATACTACACAGTCATAAAGAGGAGGAGACTGTGCCATTTGCAAGCACATGGATGGACCTAGAGGGTATCATGCCAAGTGAAGTAAGTCAGACTGAGAGACAAATACCACATGATTTTGCTCATATGCGGAATCCGAAAACACAACAAATGAATAAACAGAAAGCAGAATCAGATCTATAAATACAGAGGACAAACAGATGGTTGCCAGAAGGAAGGTGGGAGGGTGGGCAGAACGGGGGAAGGGGAGCGGGAGATAGAGGCTTTCGGTTATGGAGTGAATGAATCAGGGGAAGAAAAGGCACCACGCAGGGCACGCAGTCAACGATACTGTAACAGTGCCGTAGGGTGACCGATGGCAGCTACACTTGTGGGGAGCACGGCGTAATGTCTAAACTTGTGCAGTCAGTATGGTGCACACCTGAAACTAGTGTAATGGGGTGTGTCAGCTGCACTCAAATTAAATAACTGAATCAATAAGCCCTCGCAGAAGGAAAAACAAAAGAGTAGAATGTTAGAGGGGGAAAGAACATTAAAGACGATGCGGTCTACTTGCAGATGAGGGGGGCCAGAGAGTAGCAATGACTTCACCATAGCCATGTGGTTATAAAGCTGGCGGGTACAGGGCTAGGTCTAACCTCCGGCTTCAGTGCTCACAACACACACACACACACACACACACCTGCTAAGTTAAACATAATCCGACATGGGCAGCATATCTATGAGTATAGTGGCACAGTCCCTCACGTCAGAACCTGCCAATCCTAACACCCAGCACGGCGGCCTGCCTTTCATGGAAACGGCTAAGCTCTCCACCAAACGTCTGCTGAGAAGCAGAATTCTTTTTCCTCGCAAACTGGCTTTGCGATGTGAGTCTTCAGCTATTAAAATTACCCCAGCTGGGGGCGCCTGGGTGGCGCAGTCGGTTAAGCGTCCGACTTCAGCCAGGTCACGATCTCGCGGTCCGTGAGTTCGAGCCCCGCGTCAGGCTCTGGGCTGATGGCTCAGAGCCTGGAGCCTGTTTCCGATTCTGTGTTTCCCTCTCTCTCTGCCCCTCCCCCGTTCATGCTCTGTCTCTCTCTGTCCCAAAAATAAATAAACGTTGAAAAAAAAAAATTTTTAAAATTA
>NW_024412376.1:10842223-10908705 GCF_014898765.1 Herpailurus yagouaroundi | reverse complement strand
AGCATGAACGGGGGAGGGGCAGAGAGAGAGGGAGACACAGAATCGGAAACAGGCTCCAGGCTCCGGGCCATCAGCCCAGAGCCTGACACGGGGCTCAAACTCACGGACCGCGAGATTGTGACCTGGCTGAAGTCGGACGCCTTAACCGACTGCGCCACCCAGGCGCCCCAAGGCCTGAGAAATTCTTAAAGGGGCTTCACATTATCATACTAATACCTTATTTTATGAACTCTGGAAGGGTGACGTTCTGAAGAAATTAGTTTATTTTGATGTTTTTTAAAAAGATTGTACGTTTTTTAAGTTTATTTATTTGTTTGGAGAGAGAGATTGAGTGCAAGTGGGGGAGAGGCAGAGAGAGGTGGGGAGAGAGAGCATCCTAAGCAGGCTGTATGCTCAGCATGGAGCCCAACACAGGGCTAGATCCCACAGACTATGAGATCATGACCTGAGCTGGTGATATACCTGGGTGGCTCAGTTGGTTAAGTGTCTGATTTCGGCTCAGGTCATGATCTCATGGTTCATGGGTTCCAGTCCCACATTGGGCTCTGTGCTGACAGCTCAGAGCCCGGAGCCTGCTTCAGAGTCTGTGTCTCCTTCTCTCTCTTGTTCTCTGTCTCTCTGTCTCTCTCTCTCAAAAATAAATTTAAAAAAATTAAAAAAAAAAAGATGATGAGCTGAAATCAAGAGTCAGACGCCCAACTGACTGAGCCACCCAGTCACCCTAAAGATTTTAATTTTTTTTAAAATTTTTTTTTCAATGTTTATTGATTTTTGGGACAGAGAGAGACAGAGCATGAACGGGGGAGGGGCAGAGAGAGAGGGAGACACAGAATCTGAAACAGGCTCCAGGCTCTGAGCCATCAGCCCAGAGCCCGACGCGGGGCTCGAACCCACGGACCGCGAGATCGTGACCTGGCTGAAGTCGGACGCTCAAATGACTGCGCCACCCAGGCGCCCCAAAGATTTTAATTTTTTAAGTTATCTTTACACCCAACATAGGGCTTGAACTTACAACCCTGAGATCAAGAGTCATATGCTCTACCAAATGAGCCAGCCGGGGGCCCCTGAAACAGTTTAATTACAAAGATGCATCAGAGCTTGACCAAATCTTTCAAATTAACATAATAATGTATTAGCAAAGACAAAGTACTTAGGTTTTTCATCCAAATCAATTATAAACTCAGGAAGAAAGTGGCTGACTTCATTTGGGGCTGGATATAGATGAGCAAAGAAGGAGCCTTGATGCTGTGTAGGAAGGAGAAGCATCTTTTAGCCAAACCATCCACTGGATAATGGAAAGGGATCCCTGCAATAATTTGCATTGGTGCAAAGAGGATCGGAAAGGCCTGTGTATCCAGGGGGGAAAGAATCATAAATATTAAATTTTTTTTAATGTTTATTATTTATTCTTGAGAGACAGAGAGAGACAGAGCATGAGAGGGGGGAGGGGCAGACACAGAATCTGAAGCAGACTCCAGGCTCTGAGCTGTCAGTGCAGGGCCCAATGCGGGGCTCGAACCCATGAACCGTGAGATCATGACCTGAGCTGAAGTCAGACACTCAACTGACTGAGCCACCCAGGCATCCAAAGACTCATACATGTGAAAATGGAAATAATCAGAGCTGGAGGGACACAGATGCTTTTCAAGAAGGTATTTCCCAAAGGATTTGGTACATAGGAATTTCTTTATAGCGGGCCTTCAAGAGACTGAGTTTTTAATGTGCTAAGAAGGGTCCTAATGGACGTTCCTATCCACATTCTGGATGGAGGAGACCCAGGAAGCATGCTTATTTCTTTGTTTCTCATTCAAAACTGGGAGAACAAAATTCAGAACCATCTTGACAGGTGTCTAAAAGATAACATTCAGGGGAAATAAACTGAAACCCCTACACTTAGATCCACCATCAGTTGCTCTAACAAAGGATGAATTCAGAGAAAACGATGTAGTTGATATGTGGCCGTGCATGGCTTTTGTTCATTTATTATACAAACACAGAGCCAGGAGTTGTGCTAGTGCTGGGGATATGTTCCCTAACCTTGTGGATGTTACAGTGTTGACAGGAATCACAAATAGGAGAAGACTACTAAAATAAACCTGGGATCTTAGACTGCACTCATTGAAAAATGGATTCAGATCATTTAACACATATTTATTTATTTTTATTAAAAAGATGTTTTTAACGTTTATTTATTATTGAGAGACAGAGCATGAGCAGAGGAGGGGCAGAGAGAGAGAGAGAGAGAGACGCAGAATCCCAAGCAGGCTCCAGGCTCTGAGCTGTCAGCACAGAGCCCGACACGGGGCTCGAACCCACAAACCTCAAGATCATGACCTGAGCTGAAGTCAGATGCTTAACTGAGCCACCCAGGTGCCCCAGCACACATTTATTAAGTACCTACTGCATGCTAGGCCATGTCTTAGAGAATGGGAGTGCAAAGCTGAATGGAAGTGGGGAAACATTTGAACTCTAATCTGATACATTTCAGTATGCTATGTTTAGTCAAGATTTCTCTCACTTTCCCACTGCCATAATGACAGAAGTAGCAAAAATACCTTTGAAATTTTTCCTCTTATTAAAAAAAAACAAAAACAAAAAAACACGATGTAGGGACCCTTGGGTGGCTCCGTCGATTAAGCGTCGGACTCTTGATTTCCACTGAGGTCATGATCTTGTGGTTTGTGAGATCAAGCTCTGCGTGGGGCTCTGCACAGGCATCATGGAGCCTGCTTGGGAATCTCTCTCTCTCTCCCTCTCTCTCTGCCCCTCCCCCACTTGTGTGCTCTCTCTCAAAACAAACAAACAAATAAAAATGTTAAAAACAATGTAAAAGTTGCGTGCCATATCACAACAAAACCGTATCTGTTTTTATATAGAAGTAATGTTTTTCTGGGTTGGGGGTGGGTGTGGGGGCAGCCTGGCGTCGAGGAATGGTGGGGAATGTGGCAGAGGGCTGTTGCATTGGTACTTTTTCTACTACTTGGTATTTTCAAATTATATACCTATCTCACTTTGATAAAGGCAGAATTTATTTAGAAACAAAAATAATAGTTTAAACTACTTCTAGACATGTTATGTTTCTGCACCGGAAGAACGAATACAAAAATGTGAATTTTTCTAAAACCAATACGTACCTTTCATGCAACTGTCATTACAATTACCATTTTTTCCCCAAACTGCACAAAATTAAAGTTCATACAGAAGACTTAACGTCCGAGAATAGCCAACAAAATTTGTAAAGGAACAGTGAGGGAGGTTATCTTTTCAATATCAATTATTGTTTTAAGACTATGTAATGAAAACAATATGTTATACATGAATAAAAAAATAAATCAGAGGAATAAACTGGAAAGTCCTAAGATAGATCCAAATTTATTTTGGGAAAGTTCACAGATGACAAATGGCATTTTGTACACAGATGGCATTTCAACTCAGCACAAATCGGGTGGTTTATTTGATAAATCATGTTGACGTAATTGGCCACACATCTGGAAGAAAATGAAGTTAGATCCTTGCCTCACCTCCCTCCTCCACACACACACACACACACACACACACCACACCACACCACAAGCACACATACACAACATACATAACACACACATACACACACACACACACACACACACACACACACCACACCACACACACCACAAACACCCATGTTCCATTTGGATGAAATATCTAAATACAAACATTGACACAACAGGAAACTAGAGAAAATTAAGAGAATAACTGTCTCTATTTTAGTGAGACATTCTTAAGACAGGAGACCTAGAAACTGTAAAGGGAAAAACCAAATTTCACCATATAAAAAATTTTAAAGCCTCCATAATCAAAGGGAAAAGACACAAAATAACTTGGTAAAGACTTTGCAACACACACATAAAATTTATTTATTTAAAGTGCTCCTATAAATTGATAAGAAAAAGGGATCAAAGTCCAATAAAATGAGCAAACAATGTGAATAGGCAAATCACAGAAGAAGAAACTTCCTTTAAAAATGATTAGTTGAGGGGCGCCTGGCTGGCTCAGGGTTGTGGGCTGGAGCCCCACATTGGGTATAGAGATTACTTAAAAATAATGTCTTTAAAAAAATGATCAGTCAGGGGCGCCTGGGTGGCTCAGTCAGTTAAGCCTCCGACTTCGGGTCAGGTCATGACCTCACAGTTTGTGAGTTCGAGGCCCAAGTAGGGCTCTGTGCTGACAGCTCAGAGCCTGGAGCCTGCTTCGGATTCTGTGTCTTCTCTCCCTGTCCCTCCCCGACTTGTGCTCTGTCTCTGTCTCTCAAAAATAAGTAAATGTAAAAAAAAAAAAAAAAAAAAAAAATTCTTTTTAAATAAATAAAATAAATAAATGATGAGTTGAAAATAATAATAGATGAAGGGATTAAGGTGTAAAGATGCCATTTTCACTCACCAGACGGGCAAAAATGCAAAAGACCAGCAGCATCCAGTCTGATGATCACCTAGGAAATGTACATTCTCAGAGAGAGTGGGAGTTACCACTACCTTTTGGGAAAACCATCAGGCAATATAGATTAACGTGAAGACTACAATTCTCTTTTATCCTACATGTTCCCTTTTATCCATCAATTCCACTTTGAGAATCTCCCTTATACCAGAAAAGGCACCAACATATTAGAATACATGTGAAAGGCCATTTAATGTGGCACCATTTATAGCAACAGAAAAAATGGGAATGACTGAATAAAATATGTAGCTACAGAAAAGCATGGTTTAAATCTATCTGTGTATTGACCTCGAGGTGATATCCGTAATGTTTTATTATGTGGAAAAAAACAAGCAATATGTATAATATGATTTTATATACTTATTTTTAAAAAGAAAAGAAACAGGCAAAATCCCTTATTTGTTTAGATACATAATATATGATGTATCTATATTACATTTCTAAATATACATTTATACATTCTAAAAATAAATTTATGGGGGCGCCTGGGTGGCTCAGTCGGTTAAGCGGCCGACTTCGGCCCAGGTCATGATCTCGCGGTCCGTGAGTTGGAGCCCCGCGTCGGGTTCTGTGCTGACAGCTCAGAGCCTGGAGCCTGTTTCAGATTCTGTGTCTCCCTCTCTCTGACCCTCCCCCGTTCATGCTTTGTTTCTCTCTGTCTCAAAAATAAATAAACGTTAAAAAAAATTTTTTTTAAAAATAAATTTATGTATAGATATCCATTACTTTCAAAGCATGAGATTTAAGGAAAAATGAATAAAGACAGAAAGAAAGGAAGAAAGGAAGGGAGAAAAGGAAGGAAGATTGATTACTCACTAAATATTAACTTTTTGCCCTAAATCCAAGTGAAAGTGTGGTCAGATGCTTCTGTGTCCTTGTGTACTTTCCTCACCCCACAGCCTGCCCCAGGGGACAGTGTAAACCAATTTGAGAAGCACAATGTGTTACGACATAATATAAAAGGAAGCAGAGGGTGGCTTGGGGCCACAGGGACCTCAGTATCAAATCATAGGTTGTAAGTGTCTGACTGCCCTCCTGCCTGGCCACCTGAAGCTGGGTCTTGTGTTTGCTCCTAAAGCCACACCAGAGGAACAGTGACAAAACGGAGCACCCTCAAGGCAGGAAGGAGCAGAGCGAGGTATCTGGGGACCTCACTCTATTAGAAGGGAGTGAAGGACCCGTATAAGGAAACACACCTAAGTTGAGATAGAACCATTGTTTTCCAATGTTTGAAGGGCTGTCTTGTAGAGGAGGGGGAATTTAACATATAGCACCTTAGAAATAAGATGGAGGACAGAGGGGTGCCTGGGTGGCTCACTTAGTTAAGTGTCCGACTTCAGCTCAGGTCATGATCTCATGGTTTGTGAGTTCAAGCCCCGCGTCGGGCTCTGTGCTGATAGCTTGGAGCCTGGAGCCTGCGTTAGGTTCTGTGTCTCCTTCTCTCTCTGCGCCTCCCCTGCTCACACACACACACACACACACACACACACACACTCTGTCTCTCTTTCAAAAATAAACATTAAAATAATAAATAAATAAACAAACAAACAGATAAATAAATAAATAGAATTGACCAACTCTGGAGTGAAATCTAGACGATATAGTCAGTCAATAACAAGTGTAACAGTGAAGATAGTATAAGTAATATTTGTCTACTCCTATGATAAGCAACTTGGGAAAGGCTAGTTTCATACCTTTTCCCAAAAAGATATTCCCTAGATGGGAAGATAAGGAAATGTAACCGATGGAGTGAAACTTACTGTACTTTAGGGAGACCCTGAAAAAGCACTCAGGATACTCTGCATCAGCTGTTGGCCGAGTTTACTGTATATAATTTTATTATGCATGATTTTTTTCATAGGTCTGTAATTAACTAGATATACTCATTTAATAATTCGAGCCTGGAGAGGAATTGTTAATAACAGGCCCCAGGGTACTTACCGTTCTTGTTCATTTCTCGCTTGTTCGAGTTATACTGGCGGTGGCCAAGCCGTCACTAGCTTGTGGCACTAGCTGGACAGTGCGGCAGTGATGTGGATGCATCACAAAGATATTGCAGAGCAGGGGAGAGATGATGGGGCAAAGCGTACAGGGACAAATCTATAAACGTAAAGCTCTTTACTGCCTCCCCTCCCCCGATAATCCCCTGCTCCAGGAAAAAAAAAAAAAAAAATCAAGCTACAAACCCCAAACCAACTGCACAAGTGCAAGATGGGAGCAAAATGATTAAATAGCAGCATCTGCCAAAGAGATGATGAATTCTATTATGAATCAGCCAAGTGACTCAGCAGCTGAATGAAAGCTTATCTAGAGCGTTGGGGCAACGGGAAACGTATTCAGCCCCCGCTGGTACTGGCAGGCCCACAGCTGGGCTCAGAGTGTCAAGCGAGAGGCAAGGTCCAGAAGGCCAAAGGGCTGGGGAGGAATCTGCAAACAAGGACGGGGCAGGCAGCCACAAGCCTGGAGATCACTGGGAGAAGGGACTAGCTGCCTTCAAATATCTGAAGGACTAGCAGCGGGGAGATGGACTGGGTTTTCCTACATGGTTCCAAAAGACAGCGCTGGGCTTGGTAGCCCTTGGAGGAGCCAGACTCTGACTCAACAGAAGAACCTAATGCTATCAACAGCTTTTCTAAACAACCGTTGACATACAGATAGTGAGCTCCCAGTTATGGGGGCATTCAAACAGAGGCAGGATAATCAGTTGGGGGGAACGTTGTAGTTGGTGGTGAGAATTAGCATTGGAGTATGGTGCGAGAGCTGAACCAGCTGACCTCTACGATCTACTCAGAATATTTAAACTCCAGTAATGCACTTACGGTGCTTTCAAAATGTGCACTTTTTCCCCTTAAAAATCATCCGAGCCTTGTTTGCTTAGTAGCTGGAGTAATCAAGTAATCGTTCCCAGGGGACCACAGTCCAGGCTGTGAATCGCGTTCTTTTCTTCCAAATCCTTTCCTCCTCTCCCTCCCTTGCCCTACTTCAGCTGACTAAGGCAGATCTCTTTGCCTGTCCTCCAAAGTCTGATTTTTACAAATATAATTATCACAGATTTATGCCTCCTGGGCCGGATGCTGGGGGGAGCCAGAGAACAGAAAAGTTACAAGGAGTGTGCTCAAAAACAGCTCCTGTGACCTCAGTCATTGATATGCTAAGGAGGAGGCTGTTTCCATAGAAAATGTAGCTGTTACTAATGATTAGACTTTTTTTTTTTTTTTTTTTTTAAGAAAAATAAAAGGAAGCCTCAGGAAAGAAATACTGTTCTACATTTTCACTGGATTTTTCTTTTTTTCTTCTCGGCTGATCTTCCCACACTTGGTATTGTCTCAGGTTAGGTTGAGTGGGACCTTAGAGATGACACATAGCAGATTCTTCATTGTCCTGTTGGGAGAAACTGAGGCCCAGAGGGCCAAGTGGTGGTCCAAGGTTACCCAGGACCTTTGGGCAGAGCTCAGACTATAGTCAGAAATCCATGCACCCAGCTCCAGTGTCTCCACTTTTTCACAGGCTTAGAAGCTTCATCCATGCTCCCTCCTGAAAAGGGGTTGGGTCCTAGCTAGTCGTCCCTGGACCTTGGGAAATCAGGAACTGAGCCTCAAGCTGTATCTCTGAAGTTGGGAGCAGAAAACCCAGCCCCCTTCCATACAGTTCTCCCCTAAACCCTTGCATCTCAGATGGTTTTCAAAGTCGGCCACCCAAAGCAGGCTGCTTAGTCCCTCTCTGCCTACCCTTCTTCCCCTGTCAGTGTGAGAACCACCTTCAGGCAGCTGGACTTTTCACCTGGTGTGCAAATGTCCTGGGGTTCCAGAGTGGGTGGCTCTGTTTCTTTCCCAAGAAGTACCTATATCTGAGGGGTGTCTGGGTTGGTGCCCTCCGTGGCAGGGGGTCGTGTGAAGGCTCCCATCTCTCTTTCACATCAAAGCCCCCTGCCAAAGGGAGTCTAGAAGTCAGCTCCTGTCTGCAGACGGAACTGAGACAGATGGAACTGAGTGAGCCCCCTTGCAAACAGGACCGCACGTCATTTGCAAGGCCAGATGCAAGACGAAAATTTGGGGCCCCTTAACATCAATGAGGAATTTCAAGACTGTAGCGATGGCCACCAAACCAAGCTTGGGGCTGCGGAGTCCCACCCCATGGAGCCCACCCTGCTTGTCGGGGGCCCCAAGTCGATGGGGACAATAATTTGCTTAAGGTTCAGGGGGCCTTTTGGTTCCCCAAATGAGCGCTCTGCTCATGGCTAAAAACACATTTCTTCTTCCTCCTGGCCGGCAGGTCTGCCAAAGGACCACCGGGGTCACTGTGGTGGAGTTGGGGGAGTTGGGTGGAGTTGGTCACTGTGGGGTTGGAGAAATAGTTTCTTTCCTCCTAGGTGCTCTTCTCTAGCACAACACCCTCCCCATCCCACCCGCATTATTTCTGATGCTTCTTCTACTTCAGTGGAACAAGAGGAATGGCTCACGTTCAATGTGAAAAGAGCCGTGAGATTTTGTTTTGGACTGGGAACCGCTCAGGAGCGCCGTGCACCCCTGGAACCCTGTGGAGGGTTCGCCCAGCGGCCTTGTGTTAACTCAAGCTCTCCCCTCCTGGGGGCACCGTCTTCCAACTCTGAGCCCCTCCCTCCGACCCCCTGGGGAGCGGTGCTCGGGGGCACGGAGCGTCGGTCTGGCCTTTCGCGGTGCAGATGCCCTGCCTCCCCTCCCCTCCACCCTACGCGCCCCCCGCCGGGTGCTGTACCGGAGCACTCCCCCACCCCCCACCTCCGCATCCCCTCTGGCGCCAGCTTCCAGAAAGCTCCCGGTGAATTCCACGGCGTTCTTTGGGCGTGAGTCATGCAGGTTTGCAGCCAGCCCCAAAGGGGGTGTATACGAGGCTGAGCGCTATAAATACGCGCGCCTCGCGGTGCTCAGCACGCGTCGCCAGGAGCAGCGCACCGTCGCCGGGCGCCGCTGACCGGTGAGATGTCCCCACCTCCTCGCCTACCCGGGGCAGAGCCCCATCGGGACCCACGGGAGGGCGGGGGTGGCACCCAGGCGAGGACGGGAAGATCGCTGGTACTCACAAGGCTGTCACAGCCGCGCTTTGGATGGAGTCGGGAAACCGGGGAAGGGAGGTGGTCCGAGCCTCATCACTAGGCCGCCGAGCCTGAGGCGGAATTTGCTGGGGGTGGCGCAAGGGCCGGGACTCCGGAGCTCCGGCGCTCGCCAGCTCCAGCCACAATTGGATGGGCTAAATAGGACAGGTGTAATGACCCTCCTGCAAAGATGGGGAGACAAAGACTTGGAGAACTAATGCCTAAAGCCGGTGGCCCAGACTATTGAGTGGCGGAGCCGGGTGCCCGCAAAGGGCCTGCCTGCAGCATCTTCCTTGTACAGGTACTGATCTCCAGTGATGATTGTCAGCTAGCCAGCTTGAGGCATCCTGTTTGCTCCCGAGAATTCTCTAGTTGTCTCCATAGTGTGTTTATGTTTTGATTTTAAGTACATGTTGCAACCACTTAAATCCCACTCTTTCTGCTTCCCAACGCACCAGGATGCATGAGAGAAAAGTCAGGCATACTCCATCAGACCTCAGACGTCTGATCCAACTGTCTCATTTTATAGATGATAATCTGAGGCCTGGAGAGGTTTAGGACCGTCTCCCAAGATAAACAGCAAGTAGGTGTCAGAATCGGGATTAGAACTGAAGCCTTGATCTTCCAGAATTTCTGGACCTAAAAAAAAAAAGGAAAAAAGAAAAAAAAAAGCTGCTGCTGAGGATGATGATGATGATGATGATTTTAAAAGAGAGAGGTTAAGAATTTAAGAATAAGTACAGATACAATGAAAGGATACTGGCAGGAGTGTTCATTATAATAACAGTGTGAAACTACATACAATTTAAATGCCCCACCGTGTGAAATAAGAGTACACCAGAAAATGGACTGTTACACAGCCACAAAAGGGTGCTTTTAAAGACTCTTTGGAGGTAGTGGGTATAAGGGATCTAATTGTATACAAATCCATAGAAAATAAAAGGAAATATACCACAGTGCTAGTATTTGCCTCTGGATGGTGTAAATTTCAGGTGTATTATTTTTCTTTCTCCTTTAGTTTCTACATTTGGGGAGGAGGTTCGATAGGAGCTTGGGCCTCGGGCTTTAAAAACCGTGCAGCTCACTAGCTGCGTGACCACTTTGCTTAGGTGCCTGTGTCCTTCCCGTGGCTCCCTCTCCTAGGGTTAAAACTCCTTGGGGGAAAGAGCCTGCCTGGGGGCTGTGGGGAAAAGGAGGGCCTTGGCTGGGCTTGTCCAATCAGAGCAACCGGCAGCCAGGCCCCCAGGACAGTTGCAGGCAGTCTGAGGGCAAGCAGTTCCCAGTCCAGCCCCCCCGTTCCAGTGCCATCCTTGAACTAGTGGTATCAATCTCACATTCGGAATCAGCGTCAGCATGATAATGAGACCCCCTTCCCCCCCCCTCCCCCGCCGCCGCCACCCAGCACCCCCATCCCACCTCAGGCTGATTCGTAGGTACTGTAAAGGAGCTGATCGTTGCATTAATAGCAAAGCCACACAAGGAGGGACCACGGGTGCGCGTTTCAGTCCCTCTGACCCTCTCCAAACATGCCACCTCCCCCCACTTCCCCAATAGATATTGCTAAAGCCCACAATTGGTCCTGGGTCAGATTTCGACATCGTCAGAATTTACTATGATTATATAAGACCCCAGTATTTATATTATATAAGGACCTCCCATCTCTGAGGTCCTTGTTGGGGACGTTTTACAGATGAGGACACTTAAGGCTCAGATTTAATTGACTTAGTGTCAAGGAAAGAACACTGGGCTGGAGGCTGGGAGGACTTGGGTTCTCATCCTGGGGTGGCCAGCCTGCTGCCGACCTTGGGGAGCCCCTATCTCGTCTCAGGGTCCTGCTCCCCCCCCCACCCCGTTGAGATGGAGCGATGGGGCAGGAGACTGATCTTTTCCTCAGCTCAGGGCTTGCTGGCCCCCCAGTGGACCCCAGGCTCCTGATGGGAGTCTCTGCACTGGCCGCTGGGTTTCTGGACTCCTCATTCAGTGCTCTTCTGGTCCAAACCTATTCTTGAGGCTCTTGTATGAATTTCTGAGAAGTGTCCAGGGGCCTCTTCCCAAGACGTGTTCTTGCTGGCTTTCTCTCTCTGGCCTCACAAGAGCTCTGTTTCTCTCTGACGTGTTTCAGGCCTCAGTGAGCAGCTAGGGCAGAGCCCAGGAGCCCTGCCTTCTGGCAGGCCTGAAATAGCGCCCCGACTCAGCCACCCACCCTGTCTTTGGGGAAGGCAATGACCCACTCTCTTCTCCCACGCTGCTCCTTTGCTCTGTGTGGCCAGTGGAGGAACCACGGCTTGGCTGTTTTACTAATTACTTTCTGGGAGAGGCTTCCTTTATTAATGTGCTACCAAGTGTCCATACGGGCCTGCTGAGCTGAAGGCAGTTTGTAGATGTTCACGATTTCAGGAAGGGGGGCAACCCCACCTCCCTGCTCTGTTATGGGAAATGAGTGAGTTCAGATAAGCAGTGGGAGGGGGAGGCCAGAAGACGGGCTGCTGGGGAGGGGGGTTCTGTTTTAGGCAACAACTTCAGCTTCTGGGAAAGGGTCCATTGTGTAAGACTGGGCTGTCCTGGGCTCCGAGCAGTCAGCTGAGTGGTGGCAGGGGCACCTTGGCAGGGCACCCTACTGTGAAAGAGACCTGTGAAAGAGACCTGGCAGGGCCGAGGCACATGTCCATCCAGAGGGGACTTCTCCTGGGGAGGCAGGGGGCCCACCTTTAACCCCTTGACTTTGCCTCTCTCTCTCTCTCTCTCTCTCTCTCTCTCTCTCTCTCCCCTCTCTGAGCACAATTGCCCCACCCTCTGCTCTCCTGTATTTATACCCCAAATCTATGCTGCCTGGCTCACGTCTCATGCCAGGGATGGCAAATGGGATTTATTGTCCTTTGCCGACCCAAAGGGTTGGCTGTCACTGCCTCTGAGTCTTAAAAAGCAGTTTTAGGTGGTGTTAAGGCTCAGTGGAGAAAAAGGTGTGGTTGACTGGTGATGCCTGTGGGCAGGATTAGTGGTGCACACAGCAGGGGGGCTGCTGAGCTCTGGGAGGCCATCCCCATGTTAGGGAGTTAGGGGTGGGGATGGAAAGGGCCGGGTGAGTCATCCCAGAGAGGTGTTTTGAGGGTGTATTTGATATGAGCAGGTATCATCAGATAGACGTCCTTTCTGGATGCAGAAAGCAGTGTCCAGTCTTAGTCAGCAATTCAGGGGGAGGAGGAGGAGGAGGATGGGGAGGAGGGGAAGGGCTGGACCTGAGCCCAGGGCTCTGACTCCAGAGTTCTCCTTTCTTCTGCCTTAGGCTGCTTCTCCTATGGCTCCTCCGTGTACCCACCGCCTCTGCTTTCTTTTGAAGGTGTCCAGGGGCAAGACTGATCGTTTCTCCCAATTTCCCCCGGGGATAAAAACACAGCATTGCCAGCTCAGGGGCTGGCTGAGGGCAGGGCTCCAGGGAAGCTGCTGTAGGCTGCAGGCTGGGCCGGAAACCAGCAGGCTGTCTAGCTGTTACCATGACAGTCTCCTGTTCTCTACAAACAGAGGCCTGTTGGGATTCCAGAATTGGAGAGCCGGGCGCAATGAAGACTCTCCTACTGTTGGTGGGGCTGCTGCTGACCTGTGAGAATGGACGGGTTCTGGGAGACAAGGCGGTCTCAGACGCAGAGCTCCAGGGTAAGTGGAGCAGGGGTTCCCCTCGGCCACACTTCCTCACTGTCAGGGCCCCAAGTGGTAAAGACCGTTTTCTCCTGTGCATCAGGTCTGCTTGGCGCGGGCCGGCCTCTCCCGGAGCCTCGTCTCTCCAAGCTGCCTGGCCTAGGTTCTTTGTGGTCAGGTGACTCCTAGACGTTTTTCAGGTGTATCTTAAGTGCTCAGAAAGCACTGGATGCTGCTGTATTCCTTTTGGGCTGTTCCCTCACCAGTCCGCTTGTCTTGTGCTCCCACCTTGTCCACAAAGGTCTATGAAGCCTGGATCATTTGCGCATTGTGAGTTTCCATTTCTGAGTGTCCATGGCGCCTGATACCAGTCCACCTAGAAACTCAATGCTCCATATCCAGGAAGGGAGAAATGTCCTCCTTCAGAGCCCAGCCGGGGGTCCCCTCCTCCGCCAGGCCTTTCCTGAAACCTGTCCTCCCTCCTCCCCACCCTCGTCCTGCAAGCTGACTGCTTCTCTGCAGGCAAGTAGTTGAAAACTCAGACTTTGAGATCCGACTTGGGTATGCGTCTGATACCTCTGTGACTCCCTAGCTGTATAACCTGGGGTAGGTATCTGACCTCACTGTGCTTCCTTTTCCTCATGTATGCAGTGGGCACGACACCAGCACAGAGAGTATTAAATAAAACGCACGTGAAGTGGCCGAACTCAGTGTCTGGCCCAGGATAACCGCCAGAAAAGCCTTAGCTGTTACTCCTTCCGCTCTTCGGGACACTGTCTCATTGCCTTTGTCACGCGGTGTTGTGTCTTGATCGCAGTCTCCTCGCAGAACGGTGCCGTTCGTTCATCTTTGTGTCCCCCATCACCTGGAACCGTGGAATAAAGAAGTTCAGACGTGCGGCTAAGCCGAATTCCAGAAACACTTGTATCCAAGATAATATTTTACCTTTTGGTGCTTAAACAGTCACACTTCCGGGATTTTTTGTTTTCCTTGAAAGTTTTCTTCTGCAGCTGGGCAGGCTGGTTCTCTAGAGCCGCAGGGGCGTCGTGGCGTGGTGCTGCTTGCTGTCCCTCCTCTGGGGTGTGCCCGCTCCAGCGGGCTGTGTTCCTGAGCCGCTGGTGTAGTCGCTACGTGGGCCCTGGGTCCACAGTAAGCCCTGGGATGGGAACCCGTGTCAGGGCAAAGCTGGGGCCTGAAGCCTGCCTGCCAGGGTGGGCACTGCCAGCCCCGGCAGCTCCTACACCCAGCTGGCCTTCCCGACCCTTCCAGATGGTTCTAGGGTTACATGCCCCATCGCAGTCTCGTCTTCTCTCGTCCCTCTACCTCCCGACCCTTCTCTTGCAGAAATGTCCACCGAGGGGAGTAAGTACATTAACAAGGAAATTAAAAACGCCCTCAAGGGCGTGAAACAGATAAAGACTCTGATAGAACAGACAAACGAAGAACGCAAATCCCTGCTCAGCAACTTAGAAGAAGCCAAGAAGAAGAAAGAGGTGAGGACAGCCAGGTGACCGCACCCTCCCCCTTGGCTCGCCTCTGCTAGAGAGGAGGGGTGGCCGGGGCTCCTGTGGGGCCCTGCTGGGTTGCCAGGGTGACCCTCAGCCCTTCCAGGCTGGTGTCAGCTGATGCTGGGGCTGCAGTTAATAAATAGGGAGAGTTTCTTTGCTTTTGAAAGCTTCAAGGGGTGAGATCTTGGATCTGGGTTTTTTTTTGTTTTTTTGTTTTTTTGTTTTTTTGTTTTTTTTTTTTTTTTTTTTTTACCAGCCTGGCGCAGGGCCTGATGATGCCAGGATTCACTTCAATAGATTTTTCTAAACCCTGACTATGCAAGCTCCAAGGTAGGCTTTGGATAAGGTCTGTCCCAGGTCAGGAGGGGGATGGGGCCCTGCCGGCAGGAAGCTTACCTAGTAGCGACAATACCTGTGGGGTTAAGGCAGGCACACACCCGTATTGCCCCCCGGCTTTCTAGAGTTCTGAGTATTTCATGAAGAGACACCTAAGTCCAATAGTGAAAATAGCGGGTCTAGACTGTGCTTAATGACTCAACAAAACTAAAACACCACAATGCAATAAACAACTTATTTTAAAAATCAATAGTCTCCTTAAGTGTACCCTAAAAACCTACTCCCATTGCCTCCTTCCCCCTAATGAACGAAATGCTAAGACGGGGTCACCTGCTACCTTCATGACCCATAATGCATAGTAAAGCATTTAAAAAATTTTTTTTTTAATGTTTATTTATTTTTGAGAGAGAGACAGAGCATGAGTGGGGGAGGAGCAGAGAGAGAGGGAGACACAGAATCCAAAGCAGGCTCCAGGCTCTGAGCTGTCAGCACAGAGCCCGACGCAGGGCTCAAACCCACGAACTGTGAGATCATGACCTGAGTTGAAATCTGATGCTTAAGCGACTGAGCCACCCAGAGCCCCCATAGTAAAGCATTTTAAAGGCTCTGAGGGGTCACCTGGGTGGCACAGTCTGTTAAGCATCTGACTCGATTTTGGCTCAGGTCATGATCTCACAGTTGTGAGCCCACATCAGGCTTAAGAGTCTCTCTCTCTCTCCCTCTGCCCCTCTCCCCTGCTCATGTGCTCTCTCCCTAGAAAATTTTTTTTAAACTTTTAAAAGCTACAAAAAAAAAAAAGATACTAAAGAATAACTAAATACATAAAATAAAGGCTCTGAGAAGTTCTGCAGCGAAGAAGTTTGTGTAATTTCACTTAACCCTTTGTTTTCCAAATGGAATTGATCAGAGCATCCTTTTTTCTCCCCCTGATAGCTTTTAGCACAATTCCGTGGAAGCTGCTTCAGGAAATGCTGGCCTGGAGGCAGCTCTTTCTTTTGACACTTCGTGCCCTTCCTTGGCCTTAGTGGTTTTTTTCTCACCATTTTATGAGAATCTTCAGGTAGCTCATGTAGAGGTGGCAGGCAAGTCTTGTTCTGGAGTTTTTGTGGTCATGATCACAGTTGGATATTCTACCATCCAGATTCTGTGATAAAAGCACATCAAGTTCCAGAAAAGACTACATTACTTATTTTTATTTTTTATTTTATTTTTTTACATTTATCTGTTTTTGAGAGACAGAGACAGAGCGTGAGCAGGGGAGGGGTAGAGAGAGAGACACGCACACACAGAATCTGAAGCAGGCTCCAGGCTCTGAGGCGTCAGCACAGAGCCCGACGAGGGGCTCAAACCCACAAACTGTGAGATCATGACCTGAGCCGAAGTTGGACGCTCAACCGACTGAGCCACCCAGGCGCCCCAAGACTACATTGCTTCTTAGTTCTTCAGTATGTGAATGGGAAAGAGAGGAAGTGGGCAGGGCAGTTGATGGTTGTGAATTGGCTTGGTAAGAGGTATGGTGGCCTTTCCAGCAGCAGCAGGGTACCAGGGGTGCAGGGGACCTGGAACAGAGGAGGGATCTCTTGGAAGTCCGTGTCTTCCTGGTCAGCTCTTCACAGTGTAGATTTGCTTTGCGGTGTGGATGGTCTACTTCATTCTTCTTGGAAGTGTTAATACATTCATTTGTTGAGACTTTAATATAGAAAAGTGGAAGAGGAAAAGTTTTCCATAACCCTCTTACCTGAGGACTGTTAACATGTGATTCGTTTTTTACTACATTTTCCCCTTTATATTCTTTTGACAGCCGCTATACTCAAAATCACGGTTTGTTAACATGGAAAAGTGCTTGTTACGCTATTTAAAACTTAACTACGAACACCCCTGCCAAACTACTTGTCCAGCCTCTGGGTGGACCACAATTTGCTTCACTGGCCTTCTAGTTTTAAGCATCCGGATTTATTCCAGTATTTTTTTTTTTCTGCCATAAATGAATACTGTAACAAATATCTTCATGCATAGGGATTTTCCCTTTATGGCAGGAATTCTTTGGGATGGATTCTTATAGAATTATTGGACCAAGTGACATGGATGTACGAGAGAGTTTTGGTAGTTGTTGTGACTTTAACTTTTAATTAAGAAAAAAATTTTTAAGGCTATTTATTTACTTTGAGGAAGAGAGAGAGAGAGAGAGAGAGCAATCAGGGGAGGGGCAGGGAGAGAGAATCCCAAGTAGCACAGAGCCCAATGCAGGGCTTGAACTCACCATTTGTGAGATCATGACCTGACCTGAAACCAAGAGTCTGATGCTTAACTGATTGAGCCACCTTAATTTTTTTTCTTAATGTTTATTTATATTTGAAAGAGAAAGAGAGAGCAGGGGAGGAGCAGAGACAAACAGAGATAGAATCTGAAACAGGCTTCAGGCTCTGAGCTGTCAGCACAGAGCCCAAGGCAGGGCTCGTACTCACAAGCTGTGAGATCATGACCTGAGTGGAAGTCGGACGCTTAACTGACTGAGCCACCCAGACGCCCAGTGACTTTGATCAAGAAAGCTTGCTTATTCTCATTGCATGCCAGGGACTGTGGCTGCAATAGACAAATAAGATTCAGGACATCGGTGGAAGCTTTGGAAGACAACATTTAAACCCCAAAAGTGGAGAAGAGAAAATTAGGTATAAGGGAGCGGTAAATCCTGGGGTTGAGACTAAGTGCAGCATCAGAGGAAGGGGATATCCACATGGGTTCTAGTGGCTGGACAAAACTGTAAGGAAGAGCGGGGTCTTGAAGTTGGGAAGGTATTTAGAGCTGGGTGGGGAGGGAAATCCAGGCGAGTGAGGGATATAGGAGCCAGAGGAGGAAATAAGCACGCTGTGTGGCCAGCCCTGGAAAGACCCGCCTGAGCGGTGGAGGGCCAGGCATCGCCGTGCACCCTTGGAAAGCGTGAAGCCTGTGGTTTCTGTGTGGCTAACCTGGCCTCGTGTCCCCCTGTAGGATGCCCTAAGTGATACCAAGGACTCTGAAATGAAGCTGAAGGCGTCCCAGGGGGTGTGCAATGACACCATGATGGCCCTCTGGGAGGAGTGTAAGCCGTGCCTGAAACAGACCTGCATGAAGTTCTACGCTCGCGTCTGCAGAAGCGGCTCGGGCCTGGTTGGCCAACAGGTGAAAGGGGACGCGCCGCTGAGGACAGCTAGGCTCTGAGTGGGGGGTGCGGAGAGCTGAGTGAAATATGCTTCTGTGGTCCTGCACCCAGTTCCGACGCGCGGGGGGTGTTCCTCACGCCAAGCAATTCCCCCACAGCAGCCCACGATTCAGCTCCATTCTGACACTGTCCACCCGGGAGGCAGCATTAGATCTCACAGGGTAAGGGCTCAGGCCCACAGGACCGTCCTCCCCACCCCTAGCTTCAGCGGCCCATCCCAAGCCTGGCTTGTCACCTGTGCTTCTGTCCGACTGGCTACAGAGTGGAGGTTCCCACAATCCCCCCCTTGGATTCAATTAATTTGCCAGAGCAGCTCACAGCTCAGAGACACAGTTGGCTTACTAGGTTATTGGTTTCTGATAAAAGGCTATAACTCAGAAAAAACAGAAGAGATGCATAGGGCAAGGTGTGGGGAAAGGGTGGGGAGCTAACACGCCCTCTGAGAGGGCACCCCTCTCCAGTGTTTTCACATGTACACCGACCCAGAGGCTCCTCAAGCCCATCCTTTTGGGATTTTTATGGAATCTTCCTTCCGTGGTCATGATTGATAAAATCATTGGCCATTGCGGATGGATTCAACCTCCAGACCCTCCCGGCGCCGGGCCCCCCCCCCCCCCCCGACATCAGGAGGTGGGATTAAAACTTCCACCTTCTAATTGTTCTCACCCGGTTCGTTCCTCTGGCCACCAGCCCCCATCCTTAGGTGCTTTCCAAAAGCCGCCTCATTAACATAACAAAAGACCTTTATTGCTCTCCTGGAAGGAAATTCTAAGGGCTTTAGGAACCCCAAGAAGACCAAATATACATTTCTTACTATAAATCACAACATCACAGCTTCCTTTCACAAGCCCTGATGCAACTAATCAGTCCGGGCTGCGGCGGCACTGGGGCCCCCGGAGCGCCCATCATCAGTTGCTATGAGTGCACAAATGTGAAGTCATGGACCGCACATGTGCCAGGTATTGGCCATCTGTTAGAAGGTTCTTCTCTAGAAATTATTAGCTGGGTAATGTAACAGCTTCGTGGTACAGCAGATCCTTGTGCCCGCTTAGGCAGAAGGAGTTAAGAACTTTGGCACATGAATATTGATCTCATCCTCCCCTGAGGGCCTCACCTGGTTGGAGCTCATGAACTGAAGGCTGTCAGTTGGCCCTTGGCTGAGCAGGGGTGTGGGATCCTTCGTGGTCAAAGAAGAGACTAGTCTCAGGTGACGGGGGTCTGTGCATCTCGTGGCCTCAGAGGCCTTCCTAAATTCTTCCCCATTGGGCAGGTAGAATGGAAGGGCATTGGCTCCCCAGTTGGGGGGCCAGGGAGCCAGTCCCAGCAGGATCTTTGGTCACGTGCTATGATTGAGGAGACCCAAGGGCAGTGAGGGGTCAGGATCGGCTCTTCTCAACACGCAGGAGGCCAGGAGGAGGCTGGGACCTTAGCAGCCTTCTCCTAACTTGCCCATTTTGCCTGTTACAGCTTGAGGAGTTCCTGAACCAGAGTTCTCCCTTCTACTTCTGGATCAATGGCGACCGCATCGACTCCCTGCTGGAGAACGACCGGCAGCAGACCCACGCCCTGGACGTCATGCAGGACAGCTTCAACCGGGCATCCAGAATTATGGACGAGCTTTTCCAGGACAGATTCTTCACCCGTGAGCCCCAGGATACTTACCACTACTCACCCTTCAGCTCATTACAGAGGAGGCCTTTCTTCTTCAATCCCAAGTCCCGCTTCGCCCGGAACGTAATGCCTTTCCCTGCATTCCAACCCTTGAACTTCCACGACATGTTTCAACCCTTCTTCGACATGATACACCAGGCTCAACAGGCCATGGACATCAACCTCCAGAGAATTCCCTACCACTTTCCGATGGAATTCACAGAAGGTGAAAAAAATGTCTCATTCTTCCTAAGGGATGGGAACTAGCAGGTTATTGAGAAGCTCAGTAGAGTCTAAGAACATTGCTGGCCGCCTGGCGTGTGTCGTCTCTATTTCCCCCAGCAACTCCATGAATGGTATTATCCCCAGTTAAGGAGGAGAAAATTATGACAGTAAAGGAGTGTGTCCAAGTATTCACAGCCGGAAAAGTATGACCTGGTCAAACTTAGCCCTGCCAGACTTGGAACCTTGTTTTTTCCAAGTTTACCATGCCCCTCCCAGCAACTGGTGGTCATGACATTGATTAGTCCATTCGAGAGAACCAGACAGCCTTTCTCTCGGGAACGCAGGTGGCTTTATGTGGATGCCATGCATATATTGGTGACCAATTATATAATGAGCCCATATTACAGTTTAGAAAACCGTTCATGGCTATAACCTTGGGGCCTTGGTGGAGAATGAGCATGCAGTGAATATTTTTTCAGGGAATGAAGTCTAATATGGACATGAAAAGTCAATATATTTAGAACTGATTTCCTTCGTTGAACTAATAGACGTAGTTGGCCAACACCATCTCCTAAATGCTGCAGTGTGTTGGCTTGAAATGGTCTGGAAATACAGAAGGACCTTGAATTGAACAGCATCTACTGCATATCCGCAATGGGGAGAGCCCTGTGTTATAAGGCGGCTCAAAGGAGGATCCCATTCCTGCCTTCAAGGGGCTTGCTGACTGGCTAGGGGGAGAGAAACGAGCCAGATGAAATGCAAAGCAAAAATGGGTTCTGATGCCAAAGAGAGGCCCGTGGAGCTAACGGCAGTGTGGCGGCGGGAGGATCTCATCCCCCAGAGACGGTGGGAGGCGAGGCCCTGGGAGCCAGCTCCTGGTCCTTCTGTGGGGAGCCCCGATCAGTCTGCAGGCAGATGACTACTTTCCAACCTGCATCTCAGGGGGGCACACGGGAGCGTGGAAGGATCAGTGAGGTCTGGGTGGCCCATCACTATATTGCTCTGTGTGGGCCATCAGCATGACTCCCCCTTCCCTCCTGTGTCTCCAGAAGACAACCAAGACCGTATGGTGTGCAAGGAGATCCGTCACAACTCCACGGGGTGCCTGAGGATGAAGGACCAGTGTGACAAGTGCCAGGAGATCTTGTCAGTGGGTGAGTCGGGGAGCCCTGGGTCCCTGGTCCCTCACTGGGGCTCCCTTTATGGGGTCAGACACATGGGACTTGAAATTCCACTCTGCTGCCTTCTGGCTGTGGCACTGGGGACGGTCCTTGGCCCTGCTCCACCTGGGCCCCTCATCTGTAGACACGGGTTAAGATGGAGGGCTGTCCCTGAAATTGGGAGACAGCATTCTTTGATTTCCCCAGTTATCTTCTTCCCCAGGGCCCAGCCTGGTAGACCTCCTCATTTTCCCCTGCAGATGATGGAACTTTAGAGAATATGTATTCTGGTTAGCAAACACTTACCGTATGTTCTGCTGGCACCACTATAAACACTTGGCAAACATTTACTCACTTCCTCAAAATGATCCTGAGTTAGGTACAGTTATTGTCCCTGTCTTAACAGAGGTGAAAGCTCGTAGTCACAGGATGGTTGAGTAACTTCTTAAGATTATAGGACACCCTTATGTTGGAGAGCTAGGCGTTTGGGACGTGTTTTTAACCAGTGTTTGGTGTTCTGTCCCCAGAACACATGGGTCACCGGTAGTGGTTGGTCCCGAAGCAAAGGAAATATAATTGACCCTTGAACAACGAGGGGGTAAAAGGAGGCGATAACGTAAGGTGTCTATTAACACGTAGTTCATTTTCAACGTGTCTTATGTACTGTATTCTTCAAGTAAGCTAGAAAAAAAGAGATTAAGAAAATCATAAAGAAGAGGGGGTGTCCGGTGGCCATGATCTCACAGTCATAAGATCGAGCCCTGCCTCAGGCTCTGTCTGAGAGAGGAGCCCACTTCGGATTCTCTGTCTTCCTCCGTCTCTGCCCCTCCCCCACTCCCTCCCGCACTCTTGCTTTCTCTCTTACGAAAGAAAGAAAGAAAGAAGAAAGGAAGAAAGAAGGAAAGAAAGAAAGAAAGAAAAGAAAAGAAAAGAAAAGAAAAGAAAGAAAATCATAAAAAAGAGAAAAACGACATCACAGTACTGCCTGGTATAGAATCCACACTGTGGACACATTTGAGGGTCGACTGTACTTCCCTTCAGCTGTTGCCCTCAGTTTTGTTAGATCTGCTCATTGACTAGTTTCTTGTTACTTTGAGTAACAGCTGTCAAAGCATCTAGAGTGGTTCCTGGCACACAATAGTCTGTGCTCAGAAAGAGTTAATTGTTCCCCTTGTACATTGCAGATCAATCTTGTGGCTGTGTTCTTAATACGTTTGGGTTTGCCAGGGCAAGCCTTCAGAGTCTAGAGTCTAGTTAAATATTCCTAGCCTCACTCCTATAATTTTAGAAGCCACTGCAAAATAAATACAAGTGCTGTGAGAGGCTGATGTATGAAGTGTAGATGAGCACTCAACCAAGCCTCCCGGGCTTTTCCCATAAAATATTGTAGTTAGAGTTGCAGAAATTACATAGTACTTTGCCACAAGAAAGTCCTGTTTAGGGCCAGAAGAAGAGACCCACAGATGCCAGGGCTCAAATTGGCACCCCTACCACTGATATTGGTTTTTTTTTTTCAAGTTGATTTATTTATTTTGAAAGAGATAGAGAGAGAGAGAGAGAGAGTGAGCATGAGGGTGGGGCGAGGGGCAGAGAGAATCCCAAGCAGGCTGCATGATGTCAGCGCACAGCCCGACTCGGAGCTCGAACCCACGACCGTGAAATCATGTCCTGAGCCAAAATCAGGAGTTGGACGCTCAACCGTCTGAGCCACCCAGACGCCCCCCGACCCAGCACTGAGGTTAATGGTCACTGGTCGCAGCTTACCTAAACTGCCTTCTCTTCTGCATTGAGAAAGAGTCACCACCTCTTACTGAAGGTGCTTGAACCAAATGAGCACGCACTGCCCGAACACTCTAGACCAGGGTGTCTCAACTTTGGCACTCCTGACAATCCACACCAAATGATTTTTTGTCGTGTGGCACTGTCCTGTGCCCTGTGGGCTGTTTAGCAGCACCCCTGGCCTCTCCCCAGTGGGCACCAGTTGCCTCCCTTCCCCACCAGTCCTGACAACCAAAACCATTTTTAGACCTTGCCAAATATCCTCTGGGGGTTAGCAGAGCCCCCAGTTGAGATCCACTGCTCCAGACAGTCTGGGTTCTCAATGGCTTTCCTTATGTTTTAATTCTTCTCTGGTGAAAGAGTTAAGATTATTCATTGTATTGTCTTTTCAACCTGGCTTTTATTTCTGGCCCCACCTAACATTTTTGAAGTTGCAATACCTATGGTAATCACTTATATTAAATGCAGTGTGCAAAGATCTGTCTTCCCCAAGTCAGGGGATGCACCCTCCTTAGGAGAGTTTTGAAAAAATTAGGGAAAGAAAATCAGTAGTTTGTAAAGAGACAGTGGGTAGTTGCCAGCTCTTCTCAATCTGAAACCTGCAGTGAGTATTCAAGGACCAAGATGGGCAAGCCGGGACCCCCAGCCACCAGGCTGCTGGGCTTTGTGCCCCGAGGGCCCTGGCCAGCTCTTTTGCCTCTTTCGACTGTTGGCACCGGATTTCCAGCTCTGCAGATATGCTCCAAAGATAGGCTTGGAGAATTTTCCCGAACCATAGACTCAGAGTAGGAAGGGCCTACTCTGAGTAGCCCATGAATCATTCATTCTATGACTTTTAGGCAATTGATTTACTTCTGCGGGCCTCAGTTTCATCACTGGTAATACTTACAGGCAGAATAGATGTGATTATCGGAGACAGGGGCTATCTAAAGCACTTATGTCGTGTCTGGTACCGAGTAGGTCCCCACAAAGGGTAGCCGTAAGTAACCCCTCCCTCGCTCCGGAAATGATCCATCCGGGACGAGGGCAAGCAAGAGCAGGCCCGGGTCTGAGCACAGAGACTGAGATCAGTGCTTCTCAAAGTGAGGTCCACACTGCTTGTCACCAGTCTTCCAAGGAGATAAGGGGCTTGCACCCAAAGGTAAATCAATGATGTCTCTAAGGACACTGTTTAGTTCAGGTGACGTTGTTTTCCAGAGCAAGACTTCGTCGATGAAGGAAGCTGCGTGCTGGTTTACATTCCGGGGTGAGCCCTGTTAACGTTGCAGACTGACAACACGTGGTTTGTGGCTCGGGACTTAACAGTAGCCCTGCTTTCGGTCCTGGCTCCGAAGACGGATTTCCATTCATGTTTTTATCCTTTTTTAGCTTTCCCTTTACATTTCTGCCTTTTTTCCCCCCCCCATCTCTGGGCAGACTGTTCTGCCAGCAACCCCTCTCAGGTGCTGCTGCGGCAGGAACTTAACAACTCCCTGCAGATGGCAGAGAAGTTCACCAAGCTGTACGACGAGCTGCTTCGGTCCTACCAGGAGAAGATGTTCAACACGTCCTCTCTGCTGAAGCAGCTGAATGAGCAGTTTAGCTGGGTGTCCCAGCTGGCTAATCTCACTCAGAGTGAAGACCCATTCTATCTCCAGGTCACTACGGTGAGTCATGTCCTGGCCGCGCACCGAAGCTCGGGGGCCCGGGACACGGTCCGGAGGCGATGGGAACCTTCCCTGGGAGTAAATGGGATGAAGATATTAAAGGCAGCCCTTATGCTTTGGATCGAGCATTTGTCACATGGCAGGAAACATAAGAGCTTTTATGCACATGGTTGCACGGAAGCCTCATGACCCCATGAGGTGTAGACCGTCATGACCCCATTTTACGGTTGAGGAAAGTGAGAGAGACTCAACAGCGCGCCCAAGTTTTAATAACCGGTAGGTGACTCGCCTGGGCGTTTGAACTCGTGTGCTTGGCCAGAAAGCCTGTGCTCTTTCCACGAAGCTGCCTTGCTATGTTCGATGCCTCATGAACTGGGGCCTTATTCTCTACCAGGGATAGAAAGCTTCTCTCTAGTGCTGGGAACCTTTTTTGTTTTGTTTTTCTTTCCCCGATTCCTTTTCTGCCACTGGCCCAGCCAGTGGCTGCCCAAAGGAAACATGGTGGCTTAAGACCCATTTGTCTCTGTGGGGCTCCCCACAGGCTGGTCATTTGCAGACAATGTTTGTACCTACAGACAAGTGTCTCTGAACTCGGGCATTTCTGTTCACGGAGTTGTCCAGATGTCAAAATCAGTCAAAAGCAAAAGGGGTCCACTGTCCAGATTTCTGCCTGGCTTTTGTTGCAGAATGAGTCCATCTGGACCAGTTTTTCAGTCCTTCTCTTACCTTTCTTCCTTCTAGGTGAGCTCCCAGACTTCTGACTCCAACGTTCCCTCTGGCTTCACTAAGGTGGTTGTGAAGCTCTTTGATTCCGACCCCATCTCTGTGATGGTCCCAGAGGAAGTCTCCAGGAACAATCCTAAATTTATGGAGACTGTGGCAGAGAAGGCCCTTCAGGAATACCGTCAAAAGAACGGGTGAGTATGCAGGCCTTACCTGTCATCCTTCCGGGCCCAGCAGGTCCGCAGGAGCCAGACACGGGGCAGCATAGCCAGCCTGGGAATGATGGCACCCGTAGCCAGAGCCCAGGGACGAAGGCAGAAAAATCATGGACATTTTAGTTTTCCTTTGAAGGATGTTCTTTCTTTGTTGATGAGAAGTTGAGTATTGGTTGCTGCCTGTCAGTGAATATCGAGCCCTCACCTTCCATTTTCCTTCATTTTATTTTCAGGGAGAAATGAGATGTGAACATTGCCTCTCCAACCATGGGGGCGTCTGAGTTCAGTTGCCCCCAAGATGAGCGATAGGCCCCTAGAGAGAGCCCTGCACGTCACCAAGTGACCAGGCCTTGCCCTCCTGTCCCTTCACCCAGCCTTTCTTCCCTCTGGACTCCGCGCTGTAATGCCTGCGTTCGCTGATCATGGGAAGAAGTCCCACGCGCCACTAACTCAATAAAACCGCCAGTAATCAGAATGCTCTGGGGTGTCCTCCTTTTATGCTGTTTTTTTCTCTCTCCCACACGCCTGCGTTTTGGTATTGAAGAAAAAGAAGTAGAGAAGAAAAAGCAGTAGCAAAGATGGTATAAGGAATACCATATAATTGAGAATAAGTGGAGCGTGACAAAGTTAAACCGAAGGATTCTTGCTTTTAGGAGGAGAGAAATGTGTTCGAACAGCCAAGTGAAATAAATTTCTGAAAAGTGAATCTTGGCCATTCCATTATAAAACCGTTGATATATTCTGATTCGGGGGGAGGGGGGCGAGATCTGAAGGAATAGCTTGAAAATCAGAGTGAAGAGAGGGTACTAATAAGGCATACTGGGTATTTTAATATACAATTGCTATTTTCCTAATGGAAACTGTAGTCCCCAAAAGACAAAACGGGGTGATTTCCTTTTCACTTGGAATTCCTGTGGCACGGCCTTCACCGTGACATTGTTGGTATGCTGTCAATCCATACAACCCTTACTTACATCTGTCCCCTCCACCATGATTTCTCTTCCACTTGGGTTTTTCCCGATGGCGAGGTCTGACTTCTTAGTCTGCAGTCTGGCTGGGTTGCAGTACCCCATGCTACCAGCAGGTGGCCCCACCTAACTGTGGTACCTCCCTCAACGTTAAGTTACTAAGCATTTCCATTTATGAGTATTTTGTAGCCATAGGATTCTTTTCATCAAATATACTTCGCAGGAAGAAAAAAAACATCTGGCCGCATTCCAGGATTGTAGCTAAGTCTACATCATAAATTAAAAGCTTAGAATATTCTTACATCACCTGTTCCTTGTCTCTCCCTTCTTTAAGTTATAAGGACCTCTGCCACACAAGGAACAGACTGCAAGGCTTAGGTCATCAAAGAAGCTGGTATTTTAGTATTAGTCTCAAGGAAATTTGGAGTAAAGTTAGTATGATTCACTTAATGATCTGTATTAATTAGGGTTACAAGCTCAGAAGGCATTTTGCTAAAATGGCCCTCATTGTAAATTGTACATCACATTAATGTCACATACCAGATTTCAAAATTTATTTTTTGTTTCCTGTTATGTCTCTAGATGCTGGCAGCCACAGTATCTACATGTTGCTTTTTATGCAATCTATTTTTAATTATTTTTTAATGTTTATTTATTTTTGAGAGAGACAGAGACAGAACACAAGCAGGGGAGGGGCAGAGAGAGAGGGAGACACAGAATCCGAAGCAGGCTCCAGGCTCCAGCTGTCAGCACAGAGCCTGACGTGGGGCTCGAACCCAAAAACCACAAGACCATGACCTGAGCCGAAGTCAGGTGCTCAACCAACTGAGACACCCAGGCGTCCATATGCAGTCTACTTTAAATTTCCTAGGCTAGGGGGACCTGGGTGGCTCAGTCGGTTAAGTATCCAACTTCGGCCCAGGTCATGATCTTGTGGTTTGTGAGTTCAAGCCCCATGTCAGGCTCTGTGCTGACAGCTGGAGCCTGGAGGCTGCTTCTGATTGTCTCCCTCTCACTCTGCTCCTGTCCTGTTCACTCTCTCTCTTTCAAAAATAAATAAACATTAAAAATTTTTTTAACTGTCCTAGGCTAGCACCTTAAAAGGTAGTCTAAAGCTACTCTGAAGTTTGCTGGGACCCGTTCTGTCCATCCTCTTTCCCCCTTTGCACGGTGGCCTTGTTGAGGGTCCTTGGATGTCTCTCCATCCCTGACAGAAGTCCTGGCCTGAGGCCCTAGAAAAACCGAGGCAGGACATGAGATCACCAAGGTGCAGGGATGAGATATGGGGAATTCCAGCAGGGGGACCATGGCTAATGGGCCCTGGGTTTTTGGCTTCTAGGATTATTGGAGCAAAGTGGGAACAGTGCCAGATGTTCTGAGAAGAGAGGGCTTAGTATCTGCCTGGTAAAGGTGGCACCACCAACCTGCAGTTAGGCCTTGTGTTGACACTTGATGGCCTTCTGCCAGGGAATTGTAACAAAAAGGAATCTGCTCACTGCATGGTGAAATGACACCGGAATTACGCAGTGTGCAGCTTGTGCAACTGTACCAGTAGCTGTGGGCCAGCTAAAGTGCTCTACAACTTGGGCCAATTGCTTCATGTGATTCCATTAGGTCCCACGGTTACTCTCTAGGCACATTACAAAGGCTTCCAGGAGTCGCCTTCATTAGAAAAGTGTGTGACCCAGGGGTCTGGATGAAAGAACATCTGACCTCTGTTCCTTGTGCCCCACAGGGGCTATTGTAAGGGACCTCGGGTTGCCCACCCTTCTCCGTGAAGTAGCAGGGAATAGAGGAGGGGTGAGAGCCAGGAAGCTGCCCATGATGCGGAACAGAGCTCACCACTAAGTGGCGGTTGTGGGTCAATGGAAGGCCATTTGGCTCGGGCTTCACTTTCCCAAAGGGCCTCCAATTAGGCTTTTGACGTCATCCCCACTGGGGTTACCCTTTGATCACAGAGTCACGATGACAGGATCAAAGGAAATTGCTCACCATATAACAGTACCTTTGTCCCACCGAGAGGGGGCTGGAGGCTTGGACTGCTTGGCAGGGGTCTAGGTCAGACAGAGGGACTGCTCTCTACGGGTGTCCAAGCGAAGTTCAAAGGCCGACCAAGGAAACTATCATCCTGTCTACAAGGAGAAGAGGCCATCTTGCACTAACCCTCTCGATGATGACCAGACCAAGCAAGACCCCGCCCCACCTCAGATAACCTCAAGACAGCTGGAGCAGTGAGAGCGGAGGATGGGAGGGGTCAAGAGCTGGACCACGCCCCTTCCTGTTCTCTCTGGGCTCTCAGAACCCAGGGCTGGGGTGCGCGGGAGGGTAGAGTGTGCCCCTCCCCTCCTCCCCCCCTCCCCTCACAGGGGAGGAGAAGAGTCTAGGTTTGGGTATTAGACTGACATTCTGAAGTAAACAAAACGGACTGTTTTATTAACTGGGATGTTTCCAGGAAGTTAAACAGTCTGCTTGAGATGTTGTTTAGTGATGGGCACAGTCCTTGGAATGAATCAGATTATTTCATGCTTGTGCCCCCAAATGAGTTGAAACTCCACGATTAACAGATTCCAGAAGCTCTTATCCACAATGAAGCATGAGGCCCGGACAAGGAGTGTCGTGGGGAGAGGTCACTTAAGAGTCAGGTTGCAGAGATAATTGGGGCCATTTACTCACAGCCACGCAGCTGGTAAATTGGCAGAGTTGGGATTGAACCCCGATCTGATTCTGCCTCACTGCCCTGTTCTAGCTGCTCAGGCCCCCCACGTTCATAACCTATCCAGACCCAGCATTGCCTGGTATTTTCTAGCTGTAAGAGAGCAGCTTGGCAAACCCAGGAAATAGGAAATCGTTCTAAAGGCAATGTGAAAAGGACTCAGGTCTGCAGCACTTATTAAAGGAATTGATGATTACCAAGTCAATTAGTGTACTATCAGTAAATGCCAGACCGCATGGAGCAGATTTACGAGGTTAATAATGAACTCTGTTTGCCTCTGGGAGATTCTCAACCCCTCGGTCATAATCCTCCAGGTTTATGGCATCGCTCAGAGCTGTGTGGACAACAGCAAATTGCCCACTTCCTCCTGCCCACCCCCACCACTCTGAGGCCCATTCCCTGACGGCCAACATTTGCCTTCAACCTGTCGGGGTCGCTCCAAGGTGGGAAGAGCTCACTGGGGCTGGGGTCTGAGATGGAGAGGATGGCACCTGCCTGCTCTCATCCGTTGCCTCCAGCACGTGGGGGAGCAAAGACGCTGACCTTGAACTAGTACCAGACATTCCCCCCTCAATCTCCTCTTGGTCTCTGTCCCTCTCTGGTGCCCAATTCAGTAACTGGTGACAGGCGGGCCACTTACCTGCCTTACCCGAAGGTAAGGCGGGCTTTACCTTCGTTAAGAGACTTTTGACCTCTTTGCATATGACGGCATGTGTATAAAATCACAGAGATGCACTGACGGCATCAAAGGAAGGTATTCATTCTCCAAATCCAAACCTGCATCCAGTCACCAGCTCACCCGCATGGAGTGCACAAGGTATTGACCTTTAAAATAATATCCTGCAGTTATCTTGAACATCGTTCTCTCCCTCCGTGTGGGTGTAAAGGCATTCATTTGTGGATGTCAACAGTGAAAAAAAACCACACCCAAATTTTGATAATTTTCTTTTGGAAGTTTCTGGAAATATCTAGGTGTCTCTGAAGAGCCCTGCCGTGTGGGGAAGAAAACCAGGGTCAAACTAAGATAAGTCAGGCTCGGGTATGCTCAGACTGCTTTATTCTATGCTCCTTTCGTCCATGGGTTCAAGGCCCCTTGGGATTAGGGTACTCATAGCTATGTTTCCAGCCTCCATTCCCCCGTTCTTGGATAGCTCCTGCCTTGGGCCTCATTTTTAACTGGAGACCTTCCTTGTAAGATCTTCCTTGTAGGGGACCCAGGAACCTCTTCTAAATTTGAAACTTATGGTTGCATAAAGAACTCTTCCCAAGGGGGACAACACAAAAGAGACTCATAAATATGGAGAACAAACTGAGGGCTGCTGGAGGGGTTGTGGGAGGGGGATGGGCTAAGGGGATGGGCTAAATGGGTAAGGGGCATTAAGGACTCTACCCCTGAAATCATTGCTTCACTATATACTAACTAATTTGGATGTAAATTTCAAAAAAAAAAATAATAATAATAATAAATAAATAAATAAATAAACAAAGTAAACCTATAAAAAAAAAAACTCCCCCCTCACCCAACCCCCCCCCCCCGACCCCCCCCACCCCCAACCCCACCCCAGCGCCTCTCTCAAGGTCTGCTCCCTTCTCTGTGGCATTTCTGGCCACCTGTTAGTTTGGGACTAGCTAGCTAGGCAGTTTAGGTCAGGGCCGGGTTGCTTGGTTTCCGCCTGGGTTCCTTAGCTGGGTCAGGACGGCTGCCACAAGGGGGCACCATGAGTCCTGTTCTGGGGCTGACAGTGGCTGCTGACCTTGAGGGAAGCCCTAAGTGGTGTTGCAGCTCCACACACCGCCTCCCTCACCCCGGGCCCCCCCACGCCCGTGCCCTTCGATGCCCCCTCCCTCGAGTCAGCTCTATCTACCCACCCCCTTATCTATCCTCTTGGCCCTGCCTATGAGGTGACCAGGTTGACTCAGTTTTGGGTTCTCCCCATGCAGAAACATTTGCAAGTGAAGTGAGCCATCATCTGTCTTGGGTCTTTAAATGTCTCACGTCTTCGCGTTTGGGGAGACTTTCTGGGTGGAGATGCATCCTTCTGAGACCCTCAGAGCTCACCGGAACCCTCCCATTCTTGGCTCCGCCCTGTGGGATGAAGGGCTGGGTGGCTGCCGGAGGTGAGAAGCTGCCCACAGTTCACCTGCTCTACTTGGTGGGATATGCACCTTTTCTTCTGGCTGGTGACCTCTCACCCCAAATGTAACCTTGAGACGCCTCATGGCTCAGCAGCCCCGATGCTGCACTACAATTTAGTTTCCCATTGGCCCAGGGGAGACACTGTTCCTCATCCTTCCATCTGTCTCTTTAGATGGTACAGGCGGTCACTGTCCAGTGTTACAAGCACAGTCTCGGAGCACAGTTCCCAAGCTCAGCACCCATGACTTTCCAGGTCTCCTGAGATGAGAGTGTTTGCCAAGGGGGCAGAGCTGGCTCATGCTACCTGAGGCTGACACCATAAGGGGCCGCTGGGAGAGAAGAGAGGTCGGCCGGTGGGAATCTGGGATAGAAGTAAAGGAGGAATCAAGGAAGGAGAGCAAAGCGAATCAGTACACATGACTCAACGCCAAAAGGATTCTGCAATCAGAATCTTTTGGTGGGGCGGCTGAGCGGCTCGATCGGTGAAGTGTCCATCTCTCGATTTTGGCTCAGGTCACCATCTCCCGGTTGGTGAGTTTGAGCCCTGCATCGGTTCTCTCTCTCCCTCTGCCCCTCCCCTGCGTGCACGTGCATGTGCATGCACACTCTCCCAAAATAAATCGATTTAAAAGAAAAAAGAATTTTGGGGAAGCACGACCTTCAGGCATCAAAAGATCCCAAGTCAAAGGAAGAGTAAATTATCTTCCTCAAAGCCTGAGCCAGAAAAGACATCTGGGTTCTCTGATAATTAGAAAGTCTGTTTCCAGAATATTCTTTTGCCCTAGCATTCCAGGAATGGAAGTTGTACTGAATCTCAAGGTTTCAGACATAAGCCATTGCACTGTGTGTCCCTTAATATCTGTACTTCTCCTGCTGGGGTAGATGTGAGGGGCCAGAAGACCACAGAACAAACATGGTACTCCTTCCCAGAGCGGAAATGCCATTTAAAGATTTGGAAAGTAAAATATTACTCAAAAGCTTGAAACACAATTATATAATTAAATAGAATGCAACATTCATAGATTTTAAAAATTCAAACTCTCGAAAATAAAGGGCTGCAAGACATACTTTGGTTGAAAGGCTTGAAGACGCTACCTTTCCTAACTTGCTGTGTGGTGTTGGACACATTTCTTCACCTCTCTGAGCCTCAGTTTCCTCAACTGTAGAACATGAGAGATTGGGCTCCGTGATTTCCAAAGCCTCAGGCTTTTCCCTCCTATGCTTGTCTTTTTATTAACTTTACTCATCCCTTATGTATCAGTCAGGGTCCTCTGGAGAAATAGGACCAATTCATATTTCATATTCATTCAAGAAATTGGTTCATGTGATTTTCCCAAGCCTGAAATCTGTGGGGCAGCCACACAGTCCGGAAACTCAGTCAGGAACTTTCGAGGCAGAGTTTATTATTCTTCCAGAAACCTCAGTTTGTGCTTTTAAGTCTTTCAACTGATAGCACAAGGCCCACCCACATTTTTGAGAATGACTTCCTTTACACAAAGTCATCTGATTGTAGATATAAACCACATCTACAAAACATGTTCAGATCAATACCTAGATTAAATAACTCAGTGTTAGAGTGTATTAAGTTGACACATAACACTAGCTGCCATACCTGTGATACACATTTCCAAGCAGGACCAGTTGGTGCTCAGAAGGACGCTAAGCTTGGGGAGCCTGGGTGGCTCAGTCGGTTAAGTGTCCAGTTTGACTCAGGTCATGATCTCACAGTTCGTGGGTTCTAGTCCTGAGCCAGGCTCTGTACTGACAGCTCAGAGTCTGGAGCCTGCTTCAGAATCTATGTTTCCCTCTCTGCTCCTCCCTTGCTCGTGCTCTGTCTCTCTCTCAAAATTGAATAAATATTTAAAAAATATTTTTTAAAAAAGGATGCTAAGTTTAATTTAATTCTCTGCTGTCAAGAGACCTGTTGAAATTTTTTAATTGTTTTGCTCTGGGACCTGTGAACTATATAATCGGTCCTGCTGAAGGGATCGTTCTGGCTCTCATAGTCATGAACTTGGTTCTGGCTGAAGTAACCTCCCTGAGGAAGTCCAAGTGCCCTGGCCGGGTCTTCATGACTGTGCCACTCCCCTGACACTTCTTATCTCTGCTGTTGCTATTTAATGTCCTATGCATGTTAATTTTGTTTCCCTGAACTAGAATATAAATTTCTTCATTGTTTCTGGAATAAGAAATATAGCACATAAAGTTTACCGTTTTGTGTTATTGTTTTATTATTAAGTCTACAGTTCAGTGGCATTATCAAGCACATCCCCATTGTCATGCACCCAGCACCAGCATCCAGACTTTTTAAAAAAAAATTTTTTTTCAACATTTATTTATTTTTGGGACAGAGAGAGACAGAGCATGAACGGGGGAGGGGCAGAGAGAGAGGGAGACACAGAATCGGAAACAGGCTCCAGGCTCTGAGCCATCAGCCCAGAGCCTGACGCGGGGCTCGAACTCCCGGACCGCGAGATCGTGACCTGGCTGAAGTCGGACGCTTAACCGACTGCGCCACCCAGGCGCCCCGCATCCAGACTTTTTAATGGTCTGGAACTGAAACTCTGTCCCCATTAAATATGAACTCCCTGTTCTCTCTCCCCCGCCCCTGGCAACCACCATTCTACCCTCTGTCTCTATGAAGTTGACTACTCTAGGTACCATCTAAGTGGAATCATACAGTGTTTCTTTTTGTGGCTGGTGTATTTCATTTAGCACGATGCCCTCAGGGTTCACCCACGTAGCATAGGTCAAAGTTTCCTTCCTTTTCCAGGCTGAGCAATATTCCATTGCACGTATGTTACGCACTCATTCCTTCATTCATCTAGGGGCAGTTGTGTTGTTTCCACCTTTAGACAATTGTGGATAATGCTGCTATGAACATGGAGTACAAATACCTCTTCAAGGCCCGACTTTCAGTCCTGGGCATATACCCGGAAGTGGAATTGCTGGATCATATGATAATTCTATGTTTAATTTTTTGAGGACCCACCATACTGTTTTCCAGAATGGACGCACCATGTTACATTCCTACCAACGATGTGCAACAGTTTCACTTTCTCCACCTCCTTGCCAACACTTGTTATTTTTTGGAGGTTTTTTTGGTTTTGTTTGTTTGTTTTAACAACAGTGACCCTAATGGGTGTGGTGATATCTCATTGAGGTTTTATTTGCACTTCCTTAATGATTAGGGAATGAACTAATCATTCCTTAATGATTAGTGATGTGGAGCATCTTTTCATGTGCTTATTGGCCATCTGGATATCTTCTTTGGGGAAATGTCGACTCAAGTCCTTTGCCCATTCAAACATCTGTTGTTGTTGTTGTTGTTGTTGAGTTGTTAAGAGCTCCTCACATACCATGGATATTATCCTTTTATGAGATATGAGATTAGCATATAAGTTTCTTGAGGTCAGAAACCTGTCCTAATGTTCTCTTAATCCCCCCAAGCACTTGACAACGCTCACAAAACAATGATCACAAAGTGTGGTAGGTCAGAGGCAAGTTGAAACTAAGTTTGCAAAAGGAATGGGAAGAACATTTTCCAGGCAGGCTCAAGACCCATGAGCTCTGGAGGGAAGCCAGGAAATTAGGGAGCCTCCTGTTACCTGGAGATGAAGAGGAGGGCGCAGAGAGTGAATCAATTCTTGGTCTTTATTTAAAAGAAGGCAAAGAGAGTCCCACTCCCCAGACATCCCCTGAAGCAGCCATGCTTGAAGGTCAGGTGATAGGAGGTCACGGGGACGGGGAGAAACTGGGAGAGGGCAGTCCCAGGGCAGGTGGGCACACACCTGGGCATCTGAAAAACCCTCAAGGGTGACAGGAGGCAGGACACAGTACACAAGACTGCTGTGCCCAGACACACGTTAACGGGGGCCCTGGAGTCACAGACAACTAGCCGGCAGGTGGAAGCTGTGAATGACCGAAGGCCTGCCCTCTTCAAGAAACATAACATTTCAGGGTTTCTCTATTTCCTGGGAAAGAATGTGGTGACTGTAGGTTCGGGGAAGGGGGCTGCCGCAAGGAGATGTAGAGATTTGGGTGCTCTTCCTTGCATGGGGTTGTTGCAGGGATAAAGGAAGGAAGAGAGTGGGGAGCGCTGCCTAGATCCAGGCTCACGGCTGTGGGTGGGAGCAGCTGTGGGTGCCGTGGCAGAGGGCCCGCGGAAAGAGGTCTGCTCCCCATCGGGCCAGTGGGGACATTGAACCTTCAACCTCCTGGAGGTGGACCTGAGGGACGGGATGGGGTTCGCTCGATTTATTCTGTTTCTGCTTCAGTAGAACACCTTCTCCAGATACGCATTCAGGAACATCCCAGTAGGGTCCAGCTTTTCTCGGATGGCACAGAACTTTGAAAAGGCTGGATACATTTTCTCAAAGTCCTTCCGGGTACAGTTGTGGGCCTGTGGAAGCAACCAGACACAACAGACCTTGTTCCCTAGAGCTGACGTTTCAGTGGGGCTGCAAACAGGCAGCCTTGTGTCTGTATGCCTGCACACGTGACCCTCCCATCCCCAGGCACACACACGCGTGAATGCGCACACATGTATCCACTTACCCGCACACACATGCATGCATACAAAATGCATGTACCCATACCTACACATGCATGTGTATGTGTGCACACATATGTTTGCACACACAAGCATGCATGCGAGTACACACATAATGTAAAGACCCAAACAGAAGAGAGGAAGTTCTTGGAAGGTAAAGACAGAAGGTGTTACAGCATTAACAGTAAACTCTGGATTCCCTTTACCACCCCACAGCGTGACAGTGGAGAGGGCTCTGCCCCCAATTCTATTGCTAACTAGTAAGTCCCATCACTTCTGAAGACTCTTAGTTTCCCTATCTGTTAAAGGGGCTCACTGACTCCTGCCTTACCCTGCTCACAGAGGTTTCCATGAGAATCGAATAAAATGAGAGATGGGAAATTTCTCTGAAAACTCTCAGGGAGACTTCACGGAATACAATCACTGAGCTATTGGAACATGAATGTTGGGGGAAGCTGGGCCTGGGTCAGCTTCCTTCCTGTGACTTGCTTAGCCCTTGGAGCCCAACTTCTGAGCCTTGGTCAGGCAGACGAACAGGGAAGAGAGGCGCCCTCTGGTGGGCCCCAAGCTCACAGCAGCTGCCAGGCTGATGGCCCTGTGAGCCACTCCCTGGCAAATCCTACCTTGGCCCAGTGGGGCCTGCCCCCGACCTTCTTCATGATGGTCTCGTAGGCCAGCCAGTAGTCCAGCCGTGGTACGTCCTTGCCATAGGGCCTGGTGGGGAGCAGAAGGAGGTAAGGCCCTGTCCCTGCCCTGAGCCCAACGCAGGGCTCAGACTCACGAACCATGAGATCACGACCTGAGCCGAAATCAAGAGTCAGGTGCTTAACTGACTGAGCCACCCAGGGGCCCCCTTCTCTGCTTAACTTAAACCTGGCTTCAGAATCCTTTTCAACACAGCATTTCAGGCTGTCCGAACCATCAACTAGGGTAGGCACATGAGACGGCATGCAATTGCCGTTGCCTGACATCCATCTCACAAAGGGTGGCTATTCACATGAACATTACCTATGAATTAATATGAATTATTGTAGTACTATTGGGGAGGAAGTGGGAGTTGTAGGAACGCAAGGAAGAGAGACTATTTTCCGCTGCCAGGATCAAGGAAGTCTCGCTAGAGAGGGCAGCATCTGAACTGGCCTTGAAGGAGGGTCTTTCTCAGCTGAGGGGCTGCCTCCCCCAGCCCCACCGCTCCCAGCGAGCCAGTCACCTGTACATGATGATGTTCATGTAGCAGCTGTCCCTCTGGAAGCAGGGGCTCAGCAGGATATCATCCCCCCGGGTGAAGCGCACCTCCACGGGAAAGTGGGCCACCATCTTGGGGTGGGTCTCCAGCACTGCCTTCAGTTCCAGCAGCGCCTCCTTGGTCTTCTCTCTGCACACAGCCCAGGGGGGCAGAACCCGGGCCTCGGGAAAGGGCCTCTGGGAGCCATCACACGAGGCTCTGCATGCCTGCCCCCCTCCCCCAGGGACGGGGGGGGGGGGCTCCCGGCTTCTAGGAGGCCCACGCTTAGCGGTTGCTCTCAAAGTCCTCCGCGTGGAAATGGAGCCTCTGAGTGTCTCCGCTGGAGAGCTGCCTCCTGCTCCTGGGCCTGCCCTGGGCCCCCCACCCAGTCAGGGGCTCCTCTCAGGTGTCCGGCCCCAGCTGCCCCCCACCCCGGGCCTCTTCCTTTTCTGACAGAGTAAAATCAGTCTGATTCCAACACTTGCGCGTGTTCTAATATTCCCGCTGGGAGAGTGGTGCCCCAGCCCTTGAACACTGTAACAGAGGTCTCGCCTAAGCCCTGGGCACCGCTTCCCCCCTGTTCCTGGAGAGAGACAGAGAGGGGACCATTCAGAGAGAAAGCTGGGGCTACAGACCTCACCTAGGTTCTTACCTGGGCTGCCGCCCAAGGCAGAGTCCCGGCCCCTGGCATGCTAGGTGGGCGCCGCCCCTCGAGGGACTGAATGCAGGGGACAGCTCTCCAGAGCAACTAGAAGCCGGGCAGGAAGCCCCACACTCCGCGCCCGAGCCTGTCGTGACCCACCTCTGGGCTGCTGTCCCCGTAGACGTAGAACAGCTTGGCACAAGGGTGCCGGAAGGGGGCTCAGCCTCCAGTTTGCCCCCTACTCATAATGGATAGGTAGGACCAGGAGCCTGGTTGGCAGAGCACGCATCAGGGCTGCGTGGGGCACCCTTGAAGGGGGTCCCTTGGACACTGACCCCGCCCCCTGCAGCCCGGCCGGCGCGCCCCCTACCTGGGGATGGCCCAGTCCTGGACGTGCTGCTTGAAGCGGCACTCATAGGTGAAGATCTCGTGGCTGAGGTTGCTGCTTTCCCTCTTCCTCGTGAACAGGAGCCAGAAGAAGAAGCGATTGATCCAGCCCACGAGGCCTGGCAGGAAGGAACTGGAGGGGGCGGGGCAGAGGGATGATCAGTAATCATACAATCCAGCACTTAGTGAGTGCCGCCTGTGTGCTTACAAACCTTGTGGGGGGAGCGGGGGGGCGGGGGGCGGCAGGTTCTGTCCAAACCTCTGCCACTCCCGCCTATCTGCGGCTTGGAAACCTTCCTGGGGATGCAGATAGCATTCCAAATCACCCTCCCAACACTTCCAGAAGCCACTTCTGGATCGCCCCCGTGCATGCCACTACCCTCCTGGTGAGGGCTAGCTTGTTTTCAGTGTCTGGGGTTTTTTCCTTCTTAATTGTGGTAAAAAAAAAATTTGCCTAACATTAAATTTGCCATCTTAGCCATTTTTAAGTATGAGGTTTAGCACTAAGTGTTACGTATATCCACGTTGCTGTGCAAGGAATCCCCAGAATCTCACAAAGCGAAACTCTGTCCCCAGTAGACAAGTCCCCATTCCCCTGCTCCCCCTGCCAGCCCCTGGAGACCCCGATTCTACTATCTGTCTCTATGAATGTGACTGCTCTGGGGGCCTCGCGGAAGTGGAATCACACAGTATTTGCCTTTTGTGACTGGCTTATGTCACTTAGCATAATGGCCTTAAGGTTCATCCATGTTGTAGCCTGTGCCAGAATTTCCTTCCTTTTTAAGGCCAAGTAAGAGGCCATTATAAACGTAGACCTCATTTGGTTTATCCACTCCTGCACTGGACACTTGGGCTTGCCTCCACCTTTTGGCTATTAAGAATAATGCTGCTGTGAACATGGGTGTGTAAATATGTCTTTAAGACCCTGCTCTTTTTATATATATAATATAATTTATTGTCAAATTGGTTTCCATACAACACCCAGTGCTCATCCCAACAGGTGCCCTCCTCAATACCCATCACCCACCCTCCCCTCCCTCCCACCCCCCCATCAACCCTCAGTTTGTTCTCAGTTTTTAAGAGTCTCTTATGGTTTGCCTCCCTCCCTCTCCGTAACTTTTTTTCCCCCTTCCCCTCCCCCATGGTCTTCTGTTAAGTTTCTCAGGATCCACATAAGAGTGAAAACCTATGGTATCTTTCTCTGCCTGACTTACTTCACTTAGCATAACACCCTCCAGTTCCATCCATGTTGCTGCAAATGGCCAGATTTCATTCTTTCTCATTACCAAGTAGTATTCCATTGTATATATAAACCACAATTTCTTTATCCATTCATCAGTTGATGGACATTTAGGCTCTTTCTATAATTTGGCTATTGTTGAAAGTGCTGCTGTAAACATTGGGGTACAATGCCTCTGTGCATCAGCACTCCTGTATCCCTTGGGTAAATTCCTAGCAGTGCTATTGCTGGGTCCTAGGGTAGGTCTATTTTTAATTTTGTGAGGAACCTCCACACTGTTTTCCAGAGCGACTGCACCAGTTTGCATTCCCACCAACAGTGCAAGAGGGCCGCCATTAAGACCCTGCTTTCATGGGGCACCTGGGTGGCTCAGCCAGGTGAGTGTCTGACTCTCGGTTTCTGCTCAGGTCATGATCCCAGGGTCAGGGGATCGAGCCTCATGTCAGACTCTGCACTGAGCGTGGAGCCTGCTTGGGATTCTCTTTCTCTCCCTCTACCCTTCTCTCTTGCTGTTGCTCACATTTTGTCTAAAAACAAAACAAAACAAACAAACAAAAAAAACAAAAACCAGGGAGAGAGAGAGAGAGAGACCCTGTTTTCAATTCTTTTAGAGACGCACCTGAAGAGGACATCAGCCCCGAGGCTGGTTATAGGGGCCTGTCCAGTCATCCCACTCACGAACCCAGCTCCTGCCAGCTCGGGGTCCTGGGAGCTGAACTGGCTCTAATCATGCCAGCTGTAGCGTGTGCCTCTCCTGGAGTCACTCAAGACTCCTGGTAACGAGGCTTAGTTGGACTTCTCCCTCCCGGCGGGTAGCCTCTTGTTAGAGCCACGCTCCCCAGAGGCCTGTCCCTGGTCTCATCCCGGCCGCCTCATTGTCCATCAAAAATCCATTCCAGGTGCTCAGAGCACCTCATGGGGGTTACAGAGAACAGCAGACCCAGGCCCTTGCACCTTGCCGCTTAGTGGGGGCACCAAGAGCCTTTGTGAGAAGGGAGGGAAGTGATGTCTAGTAAACAACCCAATTGTTGCTAGTGGCTCTACTTTATGTACTTGCAAACCACAGCTCAGAGAGGCTGAGCGATTTCCCCAGAGTCACACAGCAGGGAAGTGAAGGTATGGATCAGAGTCCAGGGCCCCTTGAGTCCAAAGCTCATGCTCTTCCCCTGGCCCCAAGCTGCCGAGTTTCCGGGGACTCAGAAAGGGTACATGGGTACTTGCTTCAGGGGTGGGGTAGGAGACGGATGCTGTCTGTCTCAAGGCAGATGCTCTCTGGTGTCTCAGAGGCCAGCTGGCTGTGGTGGGGCTTCCACTGGCCCCCAGGAGTAGGGCTGTTCTAACCACAGGAGCTGAGCTTGGCCTAGGCCCTGGGTCACCCCCAGGGACCTGTTCCCAACCGACAGCCTGCTTTTCTGTCCTGGTCAGCTATGGCCACCGTCATCACTCCCACAGTGGACCACTACTAAACTCCTCAAAGACAGGCACCAAGCTTTTAATGTGGCATTTCTTACACAAATATCTAGGGGCCTCCTCTAGGTGCCAGGCATTGCTTGGGGCACTGGGGATCAAGTGTGACAGGACAGGCAGGGTTCCTGACCTTGCAGGGATACAGTGAGTCTTACTGTGAAGAAGCCGTTAAAACTACCAAGTACAATCTGTTATTCGCCATTCATTCCCGCACCTCCGGCACACGGCTGAGTGTGCACCCCAGAGCTGAGGGGGTGAGTCTGGGTGGATACGGTTTCCAGAAGCACCTAAGCCAAAGCCCCACGGGCTGAACTCAGAGGCTGTGGAGCTCTCACAGAGCACCCACTCGGGCCGGGAAGTGGCAGCTGTGATTTAGAGCCCAATTTATTTGCCCACTCACTGGGATCGGGCTCCACAGGCACACGCACATAAAGCTGCTGAGAGGCTGTGATAGAAGCTAGAGAGAAAGCCTGGTGGGGCATTTTCCACTCTCACTCCCACCCATAATCTGCTGGATCGTGGTCCCCAGGCCGGCTTCCTCCTTGTCCCTTGCCTGCCCAGATGCATTAAGTCCTGTGTTGAGTTTCTCTCTCCTAACACCTTCCAGGCAGTTAGTCACCCCAATGTGAGTCCCATCCATGCGCCTGTAGCTCCCCTACCCTGAGGAGACCCGACGCCAGGTGCCAAAGGTCTCAGCCACGTCCAGGACCGACAAGAACTCCAGCTAGTTTCCCAGGTCCTGTCATCAGTGCCACCTTTGATGGGCTCTTATGCCCTTTCAGTAGGCAAGGATTTCTTACGAAGACACCGTCCCAAAGGTAAAACAACAAACAGCTAGATTTCACTATACTAACATTAAATACATCTAACACTAAAATTTTTTTTTAAAAGCCATAAAAGTGAAAGACAGAACAAACAGGGAGGTATTTCAGCCCAGAAACAGAGTGCTCAAAATATATACATAGAACCCTACAGCACAATAAGAAAAAAATACCCACCCAATTTTTAAAAAGGGCAAAATACATGAACAGGTGCTTCATAGAAGAGAAATCTAAAGGATCAATATACTAAAAAACCACACAACCTTACAAGTAAGCATGGAAATAAGAATTAAAAACCACAGTGAGATACTATTTAATACACGTCACATGAAAATGTAAAATTTCGATCTCGACCAGCTTGTGGGGCACAGAGAATCCTACAGTGTGCGGCGAGGTCACTGGGCATAGCCACTTGGGAGAACAATTTGATCTGATAAGCCTGAAGATACTCATGCTCGATGACCCAGGAATTCCACTCATGAGTATACTCAAGACAAAAAAAAAAAAAAAAGCATCAGGAGCAGTGGTTGAGAATCCTCACAGCAATATGGTTTGTAATGGCAAAAGAAAGAAAGAAAGAACGAAAGAAAGAAAGAAAGAAAGAAAGAAAGAAAGAAAAGAAAGGAAAAGAAAAGAAAAGAAAAAAGAAAAAAAATCTTGGAAATAACCCAAATACCCATTATTAGGAATATGGATTAAAAAAAAAAAGAATATGGATAAACGCATTGTGATAAATGCATACAGTGAAAAATGACTGATCGTTATATATCACAGCTATCCATATCAACATGGATAATTATCACTATCGAAGCTGAATTAATTACCAAATTTCTGATTTCAAGATTCATAAAACTAAAATACAAATAAATGCAAGGGAGTGATAAACATAAAGTTCAGGGTAGTGATTACTTCTTGGTTACCCCCTGGGACTTCATAAAGACCATTCCTGGGGTGCCTGGGTGGCTTAGTCGGTTGAGTGTCTGACTTTGGCTCAGGTCATGATCTCGCAGTTCGTGGGTTCGAACCCCATGTCGGGCTCTGTGCTGCCAGCTCAGAGCCTGGAGCCTGCTTCAGATACTGTGTTTCCCTCTCTCTCTGCCCCTTCCCCGCTCATACTCTGTACTCTCTGTCTCTCAAAAATGAATAAACGTTAAAAAAATTTTAATGTAAAGACCATTCCAATTGTACTCATGTTGTTTCATTTCTTAAGCTGGTGTGGTGGTAACCATGTGGATGCTTATTACATTACTCTTTTTTTTTTAAGAGAGAGAGAGAAAGTGAGTGGGGGAGAGGGAGAGAGAGAGAGAGAGAGAGAGAGAGAGAGAATCTTAGGCAGGCTCCACACTCAGCACAGAGCCCAACACAGAGCTCGATCCCACGACCCTGGGACCATGACCTGAGCCGAAATCAAGTCAGACACTCAGCCGACTGAGCCACCCAGGCGCCCCACGTTATTCTTTATATTTTAAATATATGTTTTCTATATTATTTTGTATGTATAAAATATTTCAAAAAATTTTTATATCATGTCATTCCATGTCTTGGCAGGATATAAAGTTACCATTCAAGAACCCATGAAACCTTCCCCATCACTGAGAGTTACGTGTCTACCAGCAGACATGGAGTCTGAGCATAAGCCTAGATGTCAGGCTGAGAAGGGGGTAGAAAACAGGACATTATGAGATTTACATCACTTGGAGGTCAAAGAGTGGGACGCGGGCACTGGCATTTTATAAAAAGCTCCCCAGGTGATTTGAATGTGTAGGCAGCGTTGAAAAATCACTGCCCTAGACCCTAATTTACATGCATAAAGGCCAGGGTGTTATTCTTTTGGTGGACCGCATCCTCAACAGCATATGGCAGATGCTGGAAGAAGGTACCTTGCATTCCTACCTGATCCAGAGCAGGAACTCCAGTAAATAGAATCCAATGGCATAGTCCCAAAACCAGTTGGCTGAAGAGGAGGGGGGCTGGGGAGAAGAATCTGTAATCAGTTCAGGGCCGGAGCTCAGCTGCTTTCTGACCTATTATCATAGTGTCCCCCTACAGGGAGATGTGTCCAAGAGTGGCTGCATGTGTGTGTAGAGGGGGTGACCCACCTGCCAGGACAATCGAAAGCCTCACTTCTTGGTGACCCAGCCAATTTGCATGCCCCACCCCTTTCGTTTCCTGCATATTTATGTCTTTAGGTATGTTTTTATTTTGCACAAGATGACGATGTGCATCCGTCCCTCCCCTTCTGAGCCCCGGAGGCAGGTGTCCAGCGATCACCATTTACAAACCCCATGCCAGCCCGTAACACACAGTAAGTGTCATCGCTTTTGCCTGACGTGGCCCATCAATGTTCATCCTAGTTGATGGTTTTGTGTTTTTCTGCTGAGAAGCAGCTCATTGGCTAAGGACGTGGGGGAGACACAAAACTGTTGCTTTCCTCACCTGTCCAGGTGGGGGTGGGCAAGACAGGGGCGTTGGAGGGAAGGTGGAGGTGGTCCGAGGGATAGCCCAGCTGCCTGGTACTCTACCTTATCCTAGCCTGGCCTCCCCACACCTCTGCTCCCCTCTCCCGCATCTAGGCTGTCCCCTGACCTCACTCCCGCACATCCCTACCTGTGGTCACATTAGACCCTTACTGGGCCAACTCTCCTTCCTCCTTCCACCCTGCTGCCTCGCCTGCTTCTGTCCTCACACTCAGTGATGCCCACCTTCCTTTTCCCTCTCACGCCTCACTGACCACCCGGGACAAGGACAAAGGTCCGCCACCCTGGGGACTACAGGCTGTGCGTGAGGACGGGACTGATGCTGTCGCTACCTTGTTGGTGTGGTCCTGGTAGATGACGCTGACGTTCTCGCTGTGCGGGAACCAGAGGAAGCGGAAGTATTCGGATTTCTTCAGGTGGCTGTCCAGGTTGTCGAGAACCTGACCTCGGCAGAAGGCAAAGGGAAAGACGGCGTGGGTCCAGGCTGATGGTGGGAAAGTACTGGAAGTCAGGGCCTGCGGGTGCCTCAGTTTCTCCCCAGCAAGAGAAAATACTTAAAATTGTCCTAGCGTCGTCAAATGGCATGGAATGTGGCTTGTAATAGGCTGGACATCAGTGGTCCTTTTGCATGGTGACTTCCCCCAACAGCTTAGAGGATAGAGATGGTTTATTTGTCCCAGCTTGAACAATTCCTAGCGGTATGAGTTTGAGTAAGGTACCTGACACCTCTGTGCCTCAGTTTCCTCATCCGTAAACGAGGACTAATAATAGTACCCCTGTCAGGACTGGCATGAAGATAAAATGCGCTAATGCCTAGAAAGTGCTCACGATGGTGTCACGAACATGGTAGGCACCGCATAGGCGTAAGCTGTTGCTGCTATTATTACCCTTCCATTGTCATTCACTGTCACCATCATCGTCCTTTATCTCCATACTGCCTAATACATCACAGGTCCTTAAGGAAGTGAACAGGAGAAGGGCGCCTGGGTGGCTCAGTCGGTTGAGCGTCCGACTTCGGCTCAGGTCATGATCTCACAGTCCGTGAGCTCGAGCTCCGCGTCGGGCCCTGTGCTGACAGCTCAGAGCCTGGAGCCTGTTTCAGATTCTGTGTCTCCCTCTGTCTCTGCCCCTCCCCTGCTCATGCTCTGTGTCTCTCTGTCTCATAAATAAATAAAAACATTAAAAAAAAAAAAAAGAAATGAACAGGAGAATCTTGCTCTAATATGGCTCATTATTGCACTCCTAGAGATGAGATCACGGGGCAAATCATGTCTCCCTAAAACCTATCGAGCGGATACAGGACAATTCCTGAGCCAAAGGGTAGACAGATTTGGTATTTGATGGGAAGCTGGGGGTTGGGGAAAAGCACCACTGGTCTTGGGGTGAGTTCCGGGTTCAAGTCCTGGTCTGCAGCTTACCAAGCTGCATGACCTAGGAGGAGCCATGTACCTGAGCTTTGGTCTTCCCGTCAATAACATGTGGGCACTGGTGCAATGAAATAGATAATCTACATCAAAGCTCCCAGGATAGTGACTGTCATGTGGCATGTGCTCGAAGAACAGTTTTGGTTCTGGATTTGACCAATGCTAGCACACACACATCTAGTGTTCCTGTCCTATCCCCCCGAAGTCCTTAGCCGTGACTTCCAGAAAGCCCTTTGAGGCCTCTGGGTAGCATCTCTCCATCTGTAGAATGAAGACAGTAATACCCCTTCCTTCCTTCCTTCCTTCCTTCCTTCCTTCCTTCCTTCCAGGGCTGTTGTGAGGAGCAGGGGAAATCAGGGGTTTGAAAGCACTGTAAACTCAACATGTGAGGGAGGGAGCAGGAAAGACGGAGGAAAAACAACAATAACACAGCAGCTTACTGACCAAATGCACTATGGGGAATTGGGCACCCAGCAGAGAAAAATGGCCGGATCCAATCACGGGTCAAGACAGTGTCCAAAGAGGTTGGTACGCTCGAGGGAGAACAGCCATTTCCACCGTCTGGCCAGGAAGGGAGGTGAAGCCAACATGAAGCACTGAGATGAGCCCCTCTAGAACTTACATGTGGGGTGTCTGAGAGCAGCGGGACTTTGGAATTCTGGGTCTCTGCCACGACTGTCGGGGAGGCCCCCTGACCAGCTCACCAGGGAATGGTGTAGCCGGGGACATGGAGACTGGTGGATGATTGTTGCATTCCAGTGATCTGCCTGTCGTCCTCCCCCTCTCCCACCCCACCCCAATCTGTTGGTCACCCTGTTGTACTTCTGCAAATGCCTCCCCAGTCTTCTCCTGAGACCCATTGCTGCTGCTGTGAGATAGTCCACACCCTTCTTACCCATCATCCGTACTCCTGCATTCGCCTCATAATATGCCCCCTTTCTCATCTCTCCAGACAACTTCTACAGAGCATATGCAAAACACAGCTCAGAAATCCCCAGCAGCTCTCTACTGCCTAAAGAATAAAGCTCACACCACTTAGTTCAGCATCCGGGACCTCCGTCCACAAACACTGTCTGATATGGCAGCCCCTGTCCACAAGTGGCCATTGAGCACCTGAAAAGTGACTTATCCGAACTGAGATGGATGTAACTTAAATGCTCCTCATAAAGCCATCTCCTCCCCTTCTAAGTGGCTTCTAATTATATTGCATCCATCCCAGAATGACACTGCAGCTCTTGAAGCATCCGTCTCTGAAATTGGTCAATAGTCTCTTATGGGTCAGGGACTATCTCGTCCATCTTTGGTCCCTGCCAGCACAGAGATCAGCAAAATTTTTCTGTAAAGAACGAGGCAATAAATATTTTAGACTTTTGGGGCCCTATGGTCTCTGTTGCAACTATTTAACTCTGCCACGGTAGCATGAAAGCAGCCATAGACAATACATTAGCAATGAGCGTGGCTGTGTGCTAATAAAACTTTATTTACAAAAACAGGCAGTGAGCCAGAGTCTGCCTGCAGGCTCTAGTTTCCCAACCCCTTGCCTTAGAGCTGCTGGCACAATGCCTTGTACAGAGAATGCCGGAGGACACTATCATTCCTTACTTGAAGAGAAAGGCCTTTCGTGCCATGCTGGAGGCTCAGGAAAGGTTGAGGAAGAAACTCCAGAGCCCCTATCACTATCACTTCCATCCTGACAGGGCAATGGACCCATGGTCCACAGGACTGTCCTGTGGGAAGCCTCTGGGCAGAGCTGACGTTCCCCTGGGAGAGCCAGGAATACAGCCTGGTGACTTGGCCTGGAGGGTGGGGCTGGGACACTGGAAAGGAGAAAACCCCCATCTCCTCACGTTTAGCATCCTGGGCCATCCCACTCTATTGCCCAGAATCCAGCAGCAAATATAATGGCGCCCTTCTCAGCTCTAAGAGGTTTATGTCCAGCCTTCTTTTACCTAGAATGGAGTGACGAGAGTCACGAGAGTCACCCCATTACATTTTGTGCCTCTGTCCTGACACTGGTCATTCTTTTCCTCCCACAGTAAAGAAACAAGGCATGTCTCCCCCCGCCACCACCACACACACAAAATTATAAGCTTCTAGAGGCATGAACTATGCACGATTGAGCTCTGGACTCTCCGTTACCCCTAACTTAGCACCAGGTTGGCCGCTGGATGGTGGAACAACCTTGGGCCCCACCCCACTGTGGATTAAACTCTCTCCTTCAGCACCCACAAACCACCCTAACTGGAGGAGGACTGTTCCTAGGATCCTTGATATGACTTGTGTCTCCTGGGAGCACCGTCATAGACCTTTGGGTCCCAGAGGAGTCTCTTCCTTGACACATTACTGGCATGAAGGGTTCTGGCAAGTTCTGTCCCTCCAGATTTAGTCCTTGTGGCACTGCTGAGTTGGCTCCCAGGAAATGGCTCTCAGGCTTGTGAGCAGAGGGTTTCCAGTGTGATAGCCGGGGATTACCTGGCATCAGCTGACGGCCACCCCAGACAGTGGTCAGCATCTGGAAGCTGCAGCAGGTTCCAGATGCTGACCACGACGGTGACACACTGGGACCAATACTGCTTCCTGGGGCGCTGCAGGAGGGCTGAGGCAACAGCCAGCTGCACTCATCACATCTCATTATAGTTTGGGTGACATAAAGGGCAAAAGGTTGACAATAATTTCTAAAGTCTTCATGCCTTCTAACCGGTTGTGATTCCATGCTGACCCAGCTGCAAGAGTCAGAAATGCTGAGACTTTGTCGAAAAGCTGTGAGGGTGGCCTCTTTCTAGGCACCACAAAACTGGACAAGACTTCTTTCCAGCTCTAGAAACTGGATTCAGTTCTAGAGCTGGATTCCAGTTCTAGAAACGCTGATTCCAACTCTCCCTGGGGTCCGGCAATGACTCCTTCCCCTCATGTGGCTTTGAACAGCCTTCAGAAATCATGCGGTGATGTATTTAAGAGAATCAGTAATGGGAAGCACAGACTTGACAGACCACCGCACAGCACAGGTGGGAGGAGTTGGTGAAAATCCCAGAAAAAGGTGGATTTTTAATACATTGCCGATCAACCGACCTTGAGTAACCTTGTATTGAACACTCCCATGTGTTCTGTGGATGCTGGGGAGCCAGAGACTTCAGATAAAATCCCTGCCCTCCAGAATGCTAATCATCGAGTAGCAAAAGGGAGGGGGACCGTTTCAAGAGACGGTGGCAAATGGTCATGAGCAAAACAGAGTAACCAGCACCTGTCACCTGGAAAGTCAAGCAGTGACTCAGATTCTGGGATCTACTCACAGAGCAGGTGTCAGGAGGTAGCATTCTCTAGAAATAAAGCCAGTGGGGGTTCCTCTCACTAAGGCCATTAAGAAAGCAAGGGCAGAGCGTTCACCTGCTGTGTTGCCTTGAGTCCTGGCAACAATCCCATGGGGCCAGTCAAGCTCTTATCCTCACCACACACTCAAGGAATCCAAGCTCAGGTGAGTGAGGAGATTTGTCCAAACTCATAGAAGGCCAGTGAAGAAACCGGGCTTCAAACCTGGTGGTCTGACTTGGGAGATATGTTCCAGCTTCTACACCACACCCCTCGTGATGGGTCCGCTTGGGTTCTGTTCCCAAGTTCAGGGCTGGAAGGCCCATGATGGGAATATCATAAACACGTGCCACAGAGAAGGCAGGATATAGGAAAGGAAAGAGGAGAAAAGGAAAAGGAAAGAAATGTAAGGGAAGGAAAAATGGTGGCCCCACTAGCTTTTCACACCTAACTTTATGTGCAAGAAGCAATTGTCCTCCTTTGTCCTGGCTTCCTAACTCTCACTTCTCGAATGCTCCTCGGGAGCCCAGGATCGGCCAACCTGGAGGGCGTGGCCATCAGGGAAAAGCCCATGCCCAGAGAGGACACGATGCTGGGGAGCTGTGTGCAGGCCCGATGTAGACGCAAACACTCAGGGCAGCACGGTTTGCACCCCCAGGGGAGGTGGGGCAACTTGCTATGAACCCAAATGGTAAGAAGCCAGGAGCAGGTACCCCGATGCAGTGTCAGGAGGGTGCGCTGTCTTCCTAATGGTTGTCAAAATCGTCATGCCTCCTGAAGGCTACGTCCAATTATTGTTCCTTTTAGAGTCCAGGAATCCTTTTAGATTAAAAGCTTAATCTAAATCCTTTTAGCTTTAGATTAGATCCCAGGCCAAGCAAGAGTGGGGAGAAGTTGATCTAATGATGAGTTTCTGATCCTTCCTCCTCCTCCATGGGCTTGTTTCCTTCGAGGAGAGCAAGGCAGCAGGCCTGTGTTGCGGATTTGCACATCCTCTTAGCTTTTCCTCCTCAGTATTTCACAGCCTCTCGAAGGTGCCCTTTAAAGGCTACTTTGCGTGGAGACAGCAAAAGCAAATGGCAGAGGAGGCCGTTTATTGCCCACACCCTTTGGAATAAATCACAGGGCTGCAAATGCCACCGACCCTCTGTCCTTGTTTATGGCCTGCAACTGTGGCGAAGGCTGTTGGCAGGGCGTGACAGAAGCTGCTGGGCCTCTAGGGGAGCCGAAAGGGGGGGACCCACAGAGCGCTTGCTGACTCACAGCGTCCTGCTCCGTGAGCCCTCTCGGGGTGAGCTGGGGTCTATGTCGGAGCAGTGGGGGTGTTCCCACAGGGCTCATGCCTCTCCTCATGGATGATGCCAGAGGTGACCCTCTGCCTCCAGAGTGTGGCGAGGAGGTGGGACAGCTTTGTGTCCAAGCTCTGCACTCACTTCCCGAGTGTCAGAGCTGAAGAAGACCTCGGGGGCCACCGACTTTGACCCTACTTTTAAAAAATAAAGAAAATGGCTCCCCCCAAATGGGAGGGATTTGCTCAAGCTCACACAGGGTAGCAGCACAGCCAGCCTCAGGGGCCCTGCCTCCCTCCCTGGAGCCTTTTCATTACATCTTGTTGAGTGTTTATTGCTGTGTAATTGTGTGTGTGTGTGTGTGTGTGTGTGTGTGTGTGTGTGTGTCTACTTTGTCTTTTAAAACTTATTTTTTTTTTTTATTTATTTTTGGGACAGAGAGAGACAGAGCATGAACGGGGGAGGGGCAGAGAGAGAGGGAGACACAGAATCGGAAACAGGCTCCAGGCTCCGAGCCATCAGCCCAGAGCCTGACACGGGGCTCGAACTCACGGACCGCGAGATCGTGACCTGGCTGAAGTCGGACGCTTAACCGACTGCGCCACCCAGGCGCCCCTACTTTGTCTTTTAGGGGAGGAAACTGCAATTGTTACCTTCATGTGTCATCACAGCCTTTCAAAATCAAAGAAGTTGAGGGGACGCCTAGGTGGCTCAGTCGGTTGAGCATCTGACTCTTGATTTCGGCTCAGATCATAATCTCATGGTTCATGGGACCCAGCCATGCATCAGGTTCTGAGCTGACAGTGCAGAGTCTGCTTGGGATTCTCTCTCTCCCTCTGTCTCTACCCCTGCCATGCTCTCTCTCTCTCTCTCTCTCCCTCCCTCCCTCTCAAAATAAATAAATGAACATTAAAGAAAAAAAAAAGTTGGAAGCTTTGAGAAGAATGTGGCGCATTGGCTAGAGTCACCTGGAATTTTCAAGGATGTCGCGTCCAAGTTAGAAGTCTCCATGTTGAGATAAGTTGGAGGTAAAAAAAACCCTTGAGCTCTGGACAGACACAGAGGCCAGCCAGAGTGTGTGTGTGCACGCACATGCCTGTGTGAGTGTGTAGGGGGAGGATGGCCTGAGATCAGCCTCCGCTGGAACCAGGACTTGGCCATAATCAGTCTCAGTCAATCTCAGCCGGGTCCAAGGAAGAGCCGAAAGAGGACAGACCAGGTCTTAGGAGACCATCCATCCACTCAGCCACACTATCCTGGTAGGAACCTGGGGGCCAACCCTACTGCCAAAAAAGAAGCAATCTCTTTATCTCTGGGTCAAAACCTTCAGCTTAACAAGTTCTGCCCTACATGAGAGGCAGGAGAATAAATTCAACAATAAAGCACATTACAGCCCCTTTCTACTTGAAAGTGCTCTGTCCTGTCCATCTCCCCTCCTCGTTGGTGATGCTCACCTGTCCCTTAAGCTGCCTCATGCCCCACTGAACCATTCTCACCAAGGTCAGCTATAGCCTTCCGATGACCAGACAAGTCAACACTCTGATTCCCCATGGCATTGAACCTTGTTGACCGCTCCATCCTGGACACCCAGTATCCTTTGCCTCTGTAGCCCTCTCTAACCCATCCTCCTCGGTCTCCTTCTTGGCACCCTTTCCATCCTCTCATCCACTCCCTTCTCAGCCGAGCCCACTCTCTCTGGGTGACCTTGCCACCCTGCGACCAATCACTTAGGGGACTGATGACCCTCACTTTGGGCTGAATTGTACCCATTCACATTCACATACTGAAGTCCTAACCCCCGGGACCTCAGAATGTGACGATATTTGGAGACAGGGATGTTAAAGAGGTAATTAAGGTTAAATGAGGTCATTGGGTGAGCCCTGATCCAATATGACCAGTGTCCTTAGAAGAAGAGATTAAGACACAGATATGCACAGACAGGAGACACGGCAAGAAGACAGCCATCTATAGTCCAAGGTGAGAGTCCCCACAAGGAACCAACCCTGTAGACCTCTTGATCCAGTCTGTGCTATTTGTTACTGCAGCCCTAGCAAATTAATACACCCCCTCAGTCTGTATCTCCAGCCTCTGCCTCCTGCCTGAGTGCCAAACCTGCAAAGCCAGCTGCCCTCCAGCACCTCTACCTGAGGCACCTCAAACTCGAGTTCCCACCCCAAACTCGTCATCTTGTTCCCCACACCTGCTGTGCCTCCTGGACTCTCCACCCCGGTGGTAGGGCCACCATTTCTGCCTCCTGCCTCCCACTCCACCACTCTGCGCTCAGCTGCCAAGTCCTATTGGTCCCTCATCTCAAATATCGCTTGAGGGGCACCTGGGTGGATCAGTCAGTTAAGCACCCTACTCTTGATTTTGGCCCAGGTCATGAGCTCGTGGTTGGTGGGACTGAGCCCTGCGTCGGGCTCCATGCGAACAGTGTGGAGCCTGCTTGGGATTCTCTCTCTCCCTCTCTCTCTGCCCCTCCCCCATACTCTCTCTCTCTCTCTTTCAAAATAGATAAACTTTAAATATCGCTTGAATTTGTGTCCTAAAAAAGTGGACTTGGCCCTGTATTTCAGTCCCTTGGGTACCTCTCCAGGCTACGCCTACTCTACATCATTCTCTTCTGAATCTCCCTCACAGTACTGACTCTGGTCAAACATCTCTCTGCCAGGTTCCCTTTGGACTTGATGGTTGTTCTGAACTATTTCTTTAGCTCCTGGCCAGGCCATCTGTCCTGGCTAATGTCTTCAGTTTCAAGCCCTGGAGCAGGCTGCCTAGTCTGTCACTCCTGGAGCCCCAGCTCCAAGCTTCATTAGCCATGTCAGCATATATGGTTAACCTCAGAGTGGAGACCAAAATGGTCTCTCTTTGTAACCTACCCCTGCGTGCATTTCTATAATTCTCTGTCTGTTAAAAACACTTTAACTGAGGACGCTGGAATGCTTGGTTCAGAAGCAGTAGGGATGAGGGAAGTTGGGGGCTCTGTTTTCTCTTCTCAGCCAGTCTAGGGGCAAGAGAACCTTGAGGGGTACAGAGGACAGAAGGTGGGAGCTGCCAAGGGGGGAAGAAGCAGGCTGTTTCAGAGTCTGCTGAGGAGAAGAAAGGGCTACCCGGCCTGCCCAGCTGCAGCCGGAGAAGAATGCCTGAGCTGTATCTCCGTGGGGGTCCCTGCCACATCCTGCTGCAGGACCAGGATGGAGTGGTCACCCCACTAAGAGGTACAGAAGGGCAAGGCCGAGAAGATGAGAGTGCAGTGGGTGCTCAGACTGTTATTCCATGGCCTTAGGAGTTAGCCCTAGAGTCATACGGGTCTCAACTGCCGACCCCACAGCAGGCCTCAACCAACATGCCTGGCACTGACCAGAACGTAGAACACTCTCAAAGCCTACTTGGAGTGAACAACAGGTCTAGATCTGCCGTTTAGCACTGGTCTGGGAGAGATTGTAGCTGTTTGAGGCAGGCCAAGATGGCCCCAAAGAGCTCAGAGTCTGGGCTGGTTCCAGGCAGAGTCGTGTGGGCAGGCCAGACCCTTGTGGGGCTCCCTGGCTTAGCCATAACTTGTCCCTGCCACACAACTCCATGAAATGTCCTTGTCCAGAACTAGCCCTACTTTCTTGAGCCAAGGCTTCATGCAGTTCACTTGCCAATTTTGTCCCATTAGGCTCAGTATTGGTACTCCAGGGGTCCATGCTATACCCCCTTAGAGCCATGGAAGCACTTTCTCACCAACCAGGAGTTCTGGGGATAAATTTCCACCAAACACCATGCCTCTGAGTAGGGGGCCTTCTGGATTTAAGGCCTTTTCCTGGTCTTCATGCATCAGACATTTTGGTTCTAGAGAGCAATGTTTCCCTTTTATCATTGACTAGGTGCCGTGGGGGGAATATTTTAATACTGAACTAGACACTTTACATGTGTTATCTGATTTAATCATCAGATTCAATACTTTAAGGTAGATATTATTAACTCTCTTTTTGGATGAAGAAACCAGGGCTTAACAAGGTTACATGGCTGGCTAAGGTCGCAGCTTAGAAGTGGCAGAGCCAACGCTCAAGGCCAGGTCAATTTGATCACAAATCCCACCTTAACCATGTTGGATCAGTAGTGCCTACATCACTGACTGTTCCATCTGTACAGAGGGTCTATTCATATCAAATGATAAGGTGACCATGGAGGAACTCAAAGACCAAGGAACTCGGACCTGTAGATTTGAGTCCTTTAGTGACTACCAGGCATAGATCCTGCCCACAGGCATTTCAGGACTGCTGCATGCTATCCATTCATCCATGCATCCATCCATCCATGCATCCACCATCTATCCATCCATGCACCTGTCCATCCATCCATCCACCCATCCATCCACTCATTTATCCATCCATGCACCTGTCAATCCATCCATCCATCCATGCATCCATCCATCCATCCATCCATACACCTGTCCATCCATACGTCCATCCATCCGTCTGTCCATCCATCCATCCGTCCGTCCATCCGTTCATCCATCCATCCTTCCATCCATCCATGCATCTGTCCATCCATCCATCCATCCATCCATCCATCCATCTATCCATCCATACACCTGTCCATCCACCCGTCCATCCATCCATCTGTCCGTCCATCCGTCTGTCCATCCGTTCATCCATCTATCCTTCCACCCATCCATGCATCCATCCATCCATGCATCCGTCCAATCCAGTCATCCAGCTAGCCAACCAAGCATGCTTTTCATGCATTTATAAAACATTGCTATCAATCAGAAGCCATTCTTTCTGCCCTCCATCATCTAGATCCACATCCCCTGCATGTGACCTTAGGCACCCAGCCAGACTGAAAGTTAGCCCACCCACTTTGCTGTGAAGAAGCCATTATAAAGGGAATCCTGGGCACATTTCATGGCTCAGTGTATTTGAGAGTCAATGCCTTCCCAGGGGCAGTCAGCACCCTATCTCCTGTGGCAATTCTCTAACCTCCTTTCTCGCCCATACCTCTGTCACCCCCTTGCAGTTCCTCTGAGCTTCACGGATCTGCTCAGAAAGGGTTCTGGCCACAGTATCCTTGGGCCAAGGAAGAGGTGGCAAGGTCAGCCCACTCCCCCATTCAGGGGGCCTGCAGAGAGCCACAGGGGGTCATCAGTGGAACACGGCCCACCTGTCCGCATCCTCCATTTATTTCCTGAGGTTGAGCAGTGGTGAACAAGAAAGCTGTACCTCGTCCAGGGTTGAGGGGAAGGAGATCTCCTGCAAGTGGAACTGAGGCACACACTGCAGGGTGATGGTGAGGACGACTCCCAGGCAGCCCAGGTGCACCCGCGCGGCCTGGAACACCTCCGCGTTGCTGGACTCGGAGCATTCAAGAATGGTCCCATCAGCCGTCAGCAGGGTCAGCGCCACCACCTGGCAGTGGGAGAAGAGTCGCACTTCAGAATCTGGGTGGGTATTTCCTGGAGACTTCGGGTGAGGCCCTCCCTTCCCTGTTTGTCCTTGGAAGTGAGGCCAGGTATCACCTATCCCCTGAAGGCCAATGCCACCTGGCCACAGGGGACTGGGGAAAGGAAGGCTAGGTCTGGGCAGCATCGGCCCTCAGCAGGGAGGGGCATCCATTCCATGAGGTTCCACGGGAACTCACCACTGCCTTGCCTGTTTGCTGTGGGGATGCAGCAAGGCTCCCCTCTGTGCAGAGGACATCAAAGGTGAGACCGGGCCCCAGTGAGCCGTGAGGTGCTGGTTAACGGTGCCTCGCAGGGCACCTGGGTGCCTCAGTCGGTTAAGTGCTGGACTCTTTCTTTCAGCCCGCGTTTCGTGAGTTCGAGCCCCGCTTTGGGCTCTGTGCTGACAGTGTGGAGTCTGCTTGGGATTCTCTGTCTCCCTCTCTCTGCCCCTCCCCTGCTCACTCTCTCTCTCTCAAAATAAACATTAAAAAAAAGAAGAAGAAGAAGACGTTAAGAGCCATTAAAAGAAAGGTGCCTTGCAAAGGAAGGGAGGATGTGTGTGCATCTGGGCTAGGGCTGTCCCCGCTGTCCCAGCACAGCCCAGGGGCCAGGGGCCCTTGCGGCCTCTCTCTGCCTGTTGCTCCTCTCGGGCACCATCTCAGCCGAGCTGAGAGTTCATCCTCTCTTTCGGGGACCCACTCACCTCAGGAACTAGATTCTTGGCCACAGTCAGAAACGTCAGTTTCTGCAAAGGGTGGGATACTCAGCAAGAAACGGATGATTAACTCCAGTCTCTCACCCTTGGCCCCATTTCCAAAGGAACCCTCTTTCATTGCCGTGTAAGTACTTCTCCACACTCTGCTACCTGCTAATTTGAGTGGAAATTGCTTTCGACGTGTGTGACTCGGGGTGAGAGAACAGAGAAAGCCGAACTAATTCTAATTAGCAGAGACCGTGGCCAGAGGGGAGAAATTGGCAGAAATGGGGCGCGATGGCCACCGGTAGGCGTGAGGATGTCAGAATGATTTCTATAAAAACCAGATTTTGTCTAAGACCCAGAGCCGTAAATGACAACTGGCTAGTGAAACCCCTCAGCAGGGTCCAGCATCAAACAAAGGCAGGCACCGCTTTACCAGCTGTGTGACCCTGGGCGTGTGATTCAACCTCTGTTTCCTTACCTGTAAAATGAGGGCAATAACTATCTCAGAGACAGTGTGTGAAGTTTCCAGCCGAGCGTCTGGTATACAGTGGACATTAAAGATGTCAATCCCCTCCCCCGACCCCTGCCATCGGCATAATGCATACAAGAAAACAGCAGCATTCTCCCACTGCTTTTCCTGGGGCTGGTCCTGCTCAGCTGAGCTTCCCAAGAGAAGGAGCCAGTAAATCTCACACGCATCTTGATTTGTGGCCACTAAGAACTACTCCATACTGTGCTGACCATTTTTTAGAAACTGCCATCAGCCCTGGATAGCAGACCACGACTGTGGCCTAATCTGGGGCGGGGGGGTTGGCTGTCGTGCTGCCTGTCAGGCCCCGTTACCACTGGGCTCTCCTGGGCATGGAGCCCAGCTTTCAGGGGGGAGGTCATGGCATGTCCACGGAAGGCTCCAAGCACCTGGGAATCGAGTCCCACAAAACCCAGCACGCTTTGCTGCAGCAGCTCTTACCGATGGGAAGAGAGCAGCATGATCACCAATGGGCGCTCAGTGTTTCCCCTTCCCCGGCTCACGCCCTTCCCTCCGGATGCCCCTATCCTGCCTGGGGCGTCTCTGGGGCTCTTGTGGTAGAAAGAGGGAGCAGAGAAGGAAAAAAGCAACCAGAACCAGGGCACAACAGTGATGAGAAAGCCAAGTGCTGTTTTAAGGAAAAGAATGAACTAGGTTTCCCTCGCGGTGTTGGAGAAAACAAACACAAAGCAAAGTGAATCTCTTAGAAATTGCTTTGGGCTGTTTTCTTCTGCTCTCAGAGCTGCTCCGAGCCTGGAGCACAGGGGACCCAGCTCCCAGGAGTCACGTTCAGACAGTGCTTGCTGGGGTGTCCGTCTACCTCAGCACGTCGTACAGGAAAGAGCCATACACCTGGCTAGCTGACTTAAGCGATCTGTGTGGTCCAACCCCCAGCCATGCTGAAATTTCTTTGATAACACAGAGGGTGAGCTCCAGAAAGAGCCCTGTCCTACAGGCAAAACCCACCACTGACATTTATTGAGCACTAACTGTGTACCCTCTGCTAAGCACCCCAGATGCATTGCTGTTGTGACCATCCCCATTTTCCAGGTGAGCAAACTGAGGTAGCCTGAGACAGAGACTTCACCCAGGTCACACAGACAGTAGTGGTAGACTGGGATACAAAATCCAAGCCCCAGTGTTTAGCCATAATGCTCCAGTGGCCAGAGGCCCCATGGTCCCTGGGGCGGATGAGCCCTTGCAGGTGTAAGGAAGTCCCTCTATACCTTACACTTAGGAAGTCCCTCTAAATACTGAAAGTTAAAAAAGTGTGTCCTCCAAACGGCTGCTTCTGACACAAATCACGAACTGTCCTTGGCTCGGCCATGTATTTAACTTCTGCTATCTCATATCCTCCTCCTGGGTTGAGGATTATTCTCTCCAGATTACAGATGAAAACAGGGATGTCCAGAGGAGCAAAGAGCTTGCCTCCCTGCACATACCGAGCACATACCGGAGGCAGGTTTTGAACGCAGACCTGAGTCGACAATCTGTATTCATAACCAGTTCCCCAAACCAGATTCTTGTAAAGTTTAAACACTGCTTTTCAGGGGCGACTGGGTGGCTCTGTCGGTTAAGAATCCGACTTCGGCTCAGGTCATGATCTCGTGGTCTGTGAATTCGAGCCCCGCATCCGGCTCTGTGCTGACAGCTGAGAGGCTGGAGCCTGCTTCAGATTCTGTGACTCCCTCTCTCTCTGCCTCTCCCCTGCTCGCACTCTGTCTCTTTCTCAAAAACAAATAAAACATTAAAACTTTTTTTTAAAAAAAAAAACCCTGCTTTTCAGTGAAGGTCAGGTACAGATCCAGGCCCACATGTGCTGGACCCCACCCCAGGTGGCCTCGGTCCCTGTCCCGGCCCCTCCTGACTTGCTAACCTGGAAAGACCTCTTGCCCTGTCTGGCTCCTGGCTCAGACCTTTCAGGGGGAGGATGGAACCTCTTGCCCTGCTTGCCCTTTTCCACAGGGTGGCCAGGAGGCTCCTGAGAGGCAGGGGTGCCTCAACATGCATTGTGCCTCCTTCATCACTTGTGTCTGTGGGGGATGAATGAGATTTAGAGGAGATACTGTGGCTGGAGGGCACCTGCCAAATCTGTCAGAGGGGCAGAGCTGGGGTGGCTCTGAGGCTTACAAGGAGCAGAGCCAACACTGCCCACGAAGCCCTTGATTTCCCAGGAGCTTCGGTGAAGAGGCCCCATCCCATCCCCCATCTCCCCCCGCCCCCCCACCCCCCACCCCCGTCCCCGGCAGTCAGTGGAGCAGAGAAGCAGGGGACTCACCAGGGTGGGTAGGATGCCATGTTTGATCCCTGTGTTGTGCGTTCCGGACCCAATGACGCCCCCTGCAGTCACGTCTGACACAGCTCCCAGGCTGGGCTCAACAGGAGGGGCAAAAGGGACACAAGGGACCAGTCAGGCTCCCCTGAGACAATTCCCACCCCCTCCACTGGGTTGCAGTGCGACGCTCCTCAGAGCAGAAGAATAGATGCATCTCTTGCCCGGGTTCTCGCTCCGAATGTACCATGACTTAGCTTGTCTGACTTGTTGGCCTTTCTCTTCTCTGAGCCTCGGTTTTCTCATCACAGTGACCTATTAGAGAAACTGGTAGGGGCGTGGCTCACTCAGCTCTGCCTGCCTGGCTCTGGGGTTTCCCCTTCCTCTGTCCCCCATCTGCCAACAAGATCTTCACCAACCAAAGGCCCAAATGCACCTGCTAACACCTCTCTAGACCCAGACTGTCAAGGCCTGCGAAGTCCCTGAGGGAGTGAGCTGATTCAAACAGCTCACACAGCTGTCCCAGGAAGGTGTGAGCATCCCTGAGCTGTCAGGAAAGGAGGGGGAGGAGACTGTATCACCTCCAGGCTCAGAAACTGTCAGTGGTGGGGGAATGGGGGGGCGTCTCGGTGGCTCAGTCAGTTAAAGCCTCCGGACTCTTGATTTCAGCTCAGGTCATGAGTTCAAGCCCCACTTTGGGCTCTGTGCTGACAGTGCGGAACCTGCTTGGGATTCTGTCTCCCTCTCTCTCTGCCCCTCCCCTGCTCACTCTCTATCTCTCTCTTTCAACAGTAAATAAATAAACATTAAAAAAGAAAGAAAGACGGGGCGCCCGGGTGGCTCAGTCGGTTGAGTGTCCGACTTCAGCTCAGGTCATGATCTCGCGGTCCGTGAGTTCGAGCCCCGCGTCGGGCTCTGTGCTGACAACTCAGAGCCCGGAGCCTGCTTCGGATTCTGTGTCTCCCTCTCTCTGTGCCAGTCCCCTGCTCGCTCTCTATCTCTCCCTCAAAAATAAATAAAACATTTTTTAAAAAATTAAAGAAAGAAAGAAGGAAACAAAGAAAGAGAGAAAGAAACAAAGAAAGAAAAGAGTCAGGGGCTCCTCGGAGCCCCCATGATAAACCCACATCTCTCAGCCCAGACTTCTGGGCCTTGGAAGGAATAATACCAGAACTGTGCATGCACAGGAAGGACCAGGGTCCTGAAGGGGAGCAGGACCGCTCTGGAGACCTGTGCTCTGGGGGCAGGAATTAGAAAGATGTGCCCAGATCTCGGGGTGAAGGAAAAAGAGTGGCTCAGGAGTTCAAAACTCTTACTTCTTAGGAGTGTTCTCTGAGACATCCCAGCCCTAGCTTAAAGGAGAAGGCAACTGATGTTTACTGAGGGCCCCCTGGGTGCCCAGGCGATGGGTGCGTTGTATGCTGCAAGATATATCTTCACAATAGCCCAACCCCCCTCAGTTTATACTGAAGACCTGGGCTCTGCAAGGTAAAGCAATGTGCCCACCCTCTCGCAGACACAAAATGGGAGACTGAGGATTTGACACGCCCTGGCTCTCAGCACAGACCTGGGGCCCCTGAGGCAGGCTGGGCCCCGCCTCCCAAAGACGCTGGAGGACACCTGCTGTTAATGATTAGAAAGTCTAGTCTCAGACCTTCCTGTGGATGAGACCTGGGGGCTGTCCTGGCAGAACGGGAAGAGGACAAAAAAAAAACCCACAAAAAAACCCCACAAAAAAACCCTTTCCAGCCTACCCGTACCCACCCGCCTCCACCACCTATGTGTCTAGTCTTGTCTCTTTGTCCACATTAGTTTAGTTGGGTTACTTCTGAAAATACCAGAATCTTAAAGAGGACCATAGAATCCTGCCCTAGGGACATCTTCCAACGTGTGGAAAGGCATAGCTCAAAGATGTTCATCACAGCATTAGGTAGACCAGTGAAAAACTGAGAACAATGCCCAGCAGGGGGGTGGTTAATCGAATTGCAATGTGTCTTCTCCTCCCCATGAACTTTACCGGACAAAAAAGCAGTTCGGAAACAGGCTCGTGACCCCGGTGTTAAGAGAAATAAACTGGATAAAAGTGAGGCCCTCAGGGAGAAGGGTCAAGGAAGGAAGGATTAGACTCTGACCTCTGAGGGGCTGGAGATAACAAGCCAAGGGGAAAGATCACCTCCAGAATCTGTGGAGCCAGATGACAAAGCCAGGTGAACAAGAACTGACATTTAGTGAGCTCCTTATGTGGGGCATCTTTCACTCATCCAGTCCCCTGAGCACCCTGCTTTAAGACCCATTTTCTAGATGAGGACACTGAGGCCCGGACGGGTCAAGGAACTTGAAGCAAGATGTGCGCCCAGGCCACCTGCTTCTAGAGCTGGGGTCTCCACCTTGCTGCCGTCCTGCCTCCGCTGGTTCACCACACAGTGGAACGTTCCAGAGCCTTCTGGCTATGTAAGCCACTTTGCCTCAGACCCCGGTTTCTTCATCTGTAAAAGGGTTATATTCCTCATCTGTTGAGCACCCAGCGTGCAGCCTGATGGTGTGGGGCTTCCCTTCACCCCCCCGGCCACAGACACTCCTGAAGTTCCCACAGCTGTCGACCTAGGCTCCCCTGAGGCACGCAGGATAGGACATCCTGACTCCTGAGTGGCAGAAGAGCCCATGCGGGCAGTACTGGAGGAGGACTGGGTCCCCAGGGAGGACAGGGACATATTACAAGCAGGGCGCAGAGATGCTTCAGAGTCCAGAAGCTAAAGCCCGTAGTTGATAGACCATGTCTCTTCCTGTGGTCCTTGTCACAGATTCTGTCCCAGCATCTGCTCATAGGTCCCTGCACGCCCCCCACACTCTCCCCCTTTTGGACTTCTCTCTCTTTAAGTGCTACCTGTTTTCTTTCTTTCTTTTTTTTTTAACTTTATTTATTTTGAGAGAGAGAGCGAGAGCGAGAGAGAGAGCAGGGGAGGGGCAGAGAGAGAGGGAGAGAGAGAGAATCCCAAGCAGGCTCTGCATTGTCAGCGCAGAGCCCGATGTGGGCCTTGAACTCACAAACTGTGAGATCATGACCTGAGCCGAAATCAAGAGTCAGACCCTTAACCGGCTGAGCCACCCAGGCGCCCCTCCCGCTCCTGCTCACAACGTTCCCTCTGCCTGAGTCCCTTCTCTCCTCTTTCTTTCTGGTTTCTTCCTGATCATCGTTTAGGACTCAGTCCAGGAGCCCCTCCTACAAGCTTGCTGATTCCCATCCCTCACAGCGTCCTCTGCCTGCCGAGCCTGAACCCAGGGCCCCCTGAGAGCCCTGAAGTGTCCCAAACACCTCTCTGACATTGCACCTATCGTCCTGCATTATGCTTAACACTTTGTGTGTCTGTGTGCCCCTCGCCAGCAGCTCCTTGCAAGTGGGATCTGGGTTTTATTCATCTTTGCCTCTTCAGGGCCTGAGCAAGACCTGCACATGCTAGACGCTCCATAAATGTTTGAGTTGCCATGATCTTTGGAGAAGCAGGAGCAGGATGGTCTCCGGAGTAAAACAGGTGTAGCGATGCCTCAGGGCCTGTGATTAGAGAGCTAAGGCAAACGGACCCCACCCCGCCAAGACAAACCACAGGATTCCATGCGTGCAGTTTCCGGTTGCAAAGAAAGTGCTACCCCGATATCCAAAATACAGTCACCTTTTTCCAATGGTTGAAGTTCTACACTTAGACATTCAATCCTTTGGCTTTGTTTGCCACCTGTTTCAATGGAAAGCCCCTGATCTTAAACCTGAGCCATCGCCGACTCCTCGTCCGGACGGAGAGAGGAGTGTAGCCACAGGGAGGTGCCCCAGGAAGTCAGCATGCCCTCCCATTCCTCCATGCTTATTTTGCACATTTTTCTGTCTGGGTCCATACTGTTGTTCGTTGCGAGTTTTAAGAAAAATTTAATCCAGGGGCACCTGGGTGCCTCAGTCAGTTAAGCGTAGACTCTTGGTTTGGGCGCAGGTCATGATCTCATGGTTCATCAGTTCGAGTCCTGCATGGAGCTCTACGCTGACAGTGTGGAGCCTGCTTAGGATTCTCTCTCTCTCCCTCTCTCACTGCCCCTTCCCCACTCATGCTGTCTTTCTCTCAAAATAAATAAATAAACTTAAAAAAAAAAAAAAAAAAGCAGCTCTTTCTGCCCACACATCCTGGCCCTGTGCTTTAATAAATTCACCTTTTTTGCTCTCCCCTCCCCCAACCCCCCCTGCCAAAAAAAATTTTAATCCATGGTTTTCCTGCCCCTTTACAAGACTGTTGCTTAATGCTTGGCCCATCTCTGGCTTGTTTCTTCTATTCTCACATGAGTCCCTGAACTCACGGGGGATGGGGAGACAGATACCCCCTGGGGGAGGAACAGGGGTCCAGAGGAAGAGGATGCGCCCTGGGGAGTGTTTCTCTCTCTCCTGCCAGATCCTTGAGTGTCCGGCCAAGGCCAGGGCAAGGGGTGGTGGGCAGTGTTGGCCCCCCAGGAATGGAAGAGCCGTTCTTACTTGGACAAGGCCAGGCCATGCTTGCCCAGCTGTGGGTGCAGGTCAGACAGGAGAATGCCGGCCTCCACAGTCACCTGCTTCTTCTCTGTGTCCACCTGCAAGAGACCAGCACAGGCTGGGATGAGCCAGGCTATCACCCAACCCTCACCCAGCAACCGCATTCCCGTGAAGATGAGCATGTCTGTCGCAGCCTGTGGTCAGCTCAAGCTGACCTCTTGCTGCAGGCAGCTGAAGGGGGTGTGGGCAGAGCCCTGGAGTGCTGGGGCTGTGGGAATACAGTCATCCCCCCTTATCTACAGGGGATAATGCGTTCCAAGACCCCCAGTGGATGACTGAAGCCACATCTAACACTGAACTTTACATGTACCATATTTTCCCCATATGTTTACCTATGATAAAGTTCAAGTTATCAATTATGCACAGTAAGAGAGTAACAACAATAACTAAAGATAAAATAGAAGAATTATGACAATGTATTTAATAAAAGTTACGTGAATGTGGCTTCTGTCTCTCTTAAAATATCTTCTTGTACTGTCCTCAGCTTTTTTTGTCTTGTAAGGATGTGAGATGATACAATGCCTACGTGATGATGAGATTAAGTGAGATAAAGGGCTTAGGAATTGTGACCTAGGATTAGGTGACTGTTGGCCTTCTGATAATATGTCAAAAGGCAGATCATCTGCTTTCAGAGGGTGGTTGACCTCTGAAACCACGGAAAAAGAAACCACAGATAATGGGGGGACTGGTGTATTCTGTGTAACCCCTTCTTCCCACAGGGGAGGAAATAAAGAGCAGGGAAAAGAAGGGGCTCACTCAAGGTCACTGCCATAACTCCACCTACTCCCAACCCTGCCCCACCTGGACCAGAAGGTAGGATTCCTGGATGGTCGTGCATAATCACCAACTAAGGAGGGCCTATTCCTACAAGGGCTTGATTCTACCAGATGGAGTCCCAATTCTCCACTTATTCTCACCGGGGAGGTCTTAGGCAAAGACTGAGGACGGGAAGGGGACAGAAGTTCCCTGCCACACACAAGAAGGGTTCTAGAAGACCCCTGGCAGCCCAGGGAAGTGGGAGTAGACTCTGCTTTCCCAGGGAGGAGACTGAAGTTCAGGGACTTTAAGTTGCTCACCCAAGGTCACGCAAGCATCGGAGGCAATGAGAGGAGAATTTACATCTGTGGGACTCCAAATCCCAAGCTCATTTGACTGACCCTGAGCACAGAGCTGGGCAAAATCAATTGTTGGAGCCCGATCCTCACTAATTAGCAATCAGAGTTCATTACTGCCATGACTGACATCTTGACCAGAACATTTTCTATGGGGTGGAGACTGTCAGCCTGAGCAAAGAAATAAATAATAGAGAGAAACCTAGAACTTCGGCCAGCAGGGCTGGGGGTCGGCGGGGGGCGGGGGGCGGGGGTTATTTGGCAAAAACTGCAGCTCAGGGGAGCCGGCCCTGTCAGGAGAGAAGGCCCTGTCTGGCCTCCACTTCCTGGCAGGTGCCTGACAAGTGCTGGCTGAAATGCATGGACAGCATCCCAGCACAGCGCTGGTGTCAGACCCCCAAGTTTGTGCCCAGCTCTGCTACTGATTGGCTGTGTAACCCTAGGCAAGTCACTTGCCCTCTCTGATCTTGTTTCCCCATGTGTAAAACTAGCTAGATGTAAATCCTTCCGGTCTGGGACTGTGAGTCCACCTCTGGGGATCTGATTTGCCATTTTTGTTCTAGAGAAGCAGAGAGGAGGCACTGGCAGGAGGAAGGAGACGAACATTCTCTCTGTGGCCACAAGGAGGCGCATACAGCTGTCAAGAAGCCTGAGCAAGCCCAGGGAGGGCTCCGGGGAGGGGTCACGGTGGGCAGGTCAGAAATTGGGGTGTCTCTTTGGACTCAGGGGTAGGGAGGGGATCAGGCCTGGGGGCAGAGGCTAAGGAGTTTCCGCCCAAGGTCTGGGAGGGAGGCTGAGGCTGGGGGAAGCCGAGGGCTCTGAGTACCTGCAGAACCCGGTTCATCTTGCCCATGTGGATCATGAAGCCATCGGTGCACGCGATGTCCGAGGGTGAGTGGCCACCTCCCACCACCTTCACCCGCTTGTTCTGCTGCCTGGCCAGGGCCAGCACCTGCCGAGGCAACGCTGGAGTCAGCCGGGGGCCAGAGGCCTGGCAGGGCCTGCAGGGGTGTGGGCCGCCCAGGCTGCCAAGGCCCCTGCTCGGCTGGAGGCCGCTGTGCGGTCCAGTCAGGGAAAGAGAGCCAGGGTGAAGAGCCAGGAAGTGAGCGGCACGCAGAGCGGAATCATGCTAAGATGGGACTCCCACGCCCCTTCCCTGCTGCGGCTGGGAGCTCCTCGGTGGGCACACCCGATCACACCCTTTGCCAGCACGAAGCCTTCTGAGGGCGCCCTAGTGCCTTCAGAGTCAGGTCCCAGCTCCTCATCCTGGCCTACACGGGCTCAGCGGCCTCCCAGGCTGGAATGAAGGCTGCTGGGGTGAAAGTGGCTTCCTTTGACTTTGTAGCTGTGTCTCTCCCGGGCCCAGCCCTCGTCTCTAGTGATCACGGAATGAATAAATTAATTAACAAGTGCATGGTATCACTTACATGAATCCATTCCCTTTTACCCTCACTTCCCTGCTCCAAAACCTCACATCTGCTACCCGGAACACTGGCCTTACAGCATGTACCACAAGGGGTTCCGTGAGCAAGTGAGACGGAGAAGGGTTCTGTCCTCCCTAGCTCCCTTCTCCACCCACTGCGTACATGGCATGTTTAAGACTACAGGCT
>NW_024412376.1:10815980-10837223 GCF_014898765.1 Herpailurus yagouaroundi | reverse complement strand
TCCTGTCTGGGGCAGGGACAACTCACCTCTCTGACCTCCTCCACGGATGTGGGCTGGTAGTACATTTCTGGGCAACAGCCGTAGGTCCTCGCCCAGTTTTGGAACTTGACTCCTTTGTACCCATGGACCTGTGACAGGAAAAGAGCTGGGTCATCACAGACATGTGGCCGCGCGCTGCCCCAACGGCCGTCCCGGGCTCCCGCCAATGCAGGATGGGAGGCCGGGGCCGGGGCGCTGAGCCAGGGGCCGGTGGGAAGATTAAGCGGACGTCGGAGGCTCTGAAGCTGCGGGACTTCCTCTTTGTTCTCTCCCTTGACCCCTCATGGCCACGTGGGCAGAGCACACAGAGGACGCTGTCCATTCTTAGCAGAAACGATGGGGCTGGGGGTGGAGCCCGAAAAAGCAGGACTCAGGGCCCCTGCCCCTCCCCCCACTCCGTCCCGGGCACCTCTCTGAGGGACCCAGCAGAAGGCGTACTCCGGGTCCAGCAGGGACACTGGGGAAGGGGTTGCGCGAGTGGGCCTGGTGGCCCAAGAAGGACTTGGAGCTGGCCTTCAGCTCTCCTATGAGGCTTCTCCCACCAAGAAGGGCCAAGTCTGGGGGACTCCACTGCAGCCTTTCTGGCCTCTAAACCAAAGCAGGGAGCTCTGGGGATAAGACTCCCACGTGTTGGATATGAGCTGTGTCCTGAGCACTGTACAAGATCCGTACACGTGGTACCTTATTTAGACCTTACAATAATGCCACAAAATCGGTAATACTACTCCCATTTTCAGGACCAGAAACTGAAGCCCAGAGAGGTGAGGTAACTTCCCCAAACACACACAGCAATCAAATGAAGACACTAGAGTCCGACCCAGGCCTCCGTCTCTTCCATGCTTTCCCTAAGACCCCAGTGCCACCCCTAGAGCCTCAAGTCCAATGCAAGAGGGTCCCCATGGCCTCCCCCAGGCCCTAGACTTGACCTAATTCTGTCCTCCCACGTCTGGCCCGTGGGCCCAGCCTGAACGCAGCCCTGCTGGGCTGACAGGCTGTGCCGTGCGATCCTACCATGGCTCCAGTGGTGGGTCGGTGGCCTTGGCAGACTGAGGCTCCCTCCAGGAATAGAGCACGGGGCAGCAGCGTGTAGAGGCGAGGTGGGGCGACGGTCCGGAGCGGAAAGCACAGCGGCCTCCGAGCACAGGGCTGACTCTGTATCTACTGCATACCGAGGGGCTTCGGGCGGCAAAGGTGGGTAAACAGTGTTGCGACAAGCTCCACCCGGACAGATAGCCAGATAGCAGCGCAGGCCCTGCCCCCTGCCCCCTGCCCCAGGGGCCCTTCTCAGGCAGCGAGGTGGAAGAGAGGAGTTTAAGAGGCGGCTCTTCTGTCCCTGGACGCTGCTTGAGCTCTGACCCCAGCTCTGGGCATTCTGGACCCAAAGGACCCTACAGCTTCCAAACGGGATCCTTAATTCCATAGGTCAGCAGAGGCTGTGACGTGGAGGGTCTGTGGGGGTCTTCATGCAGGGGATGCCTTGGTGTCCCCTTGGAGGAGGACACACGTGGCACCCCAGGGCAGGTGCAGTCAGGATCTGTGTTAGCTCATCCGTCCGACTTGGGGGATGAATACACCGAGCCCCCCATCGCTATAGAGACAGGATAGGAGGCTGGTGGCTGTAGCACTGGGTGGGGAAGGGAGACGAGGGACCCTCCGCTCAGGCACTCTTCCAGCAGAGGCCTTTCCCAGGCTTTATGGGTTCCTCCTCCAGGCTCTGCCTGTTAACCTCTGGGAACCTCATTTTCCTCCCCAATAAAGTTGGGGCACTTTTGCCGAATTCTCCGCGTCGATATAAAGGTGAGAGCAGATCTATGAGGAGCATGGGACCCAACGGGAGCTTGAGATGACAGCAAGCTCTTGCATCTGCCCCGGCCATGAGCTTGCTGGTGGCAGGATTCTCCGGACACGCCAGCCTGAGCTGGTGCCTGGCACGGAGCCAGCGCCCCAAGCGCAGTTGTGCAACAAACAATCCCGGCCTGTCAGATCTCTCCAAGCCAAGGGCTGGTGTCTGGTGCGAAAGCAGGGGAGGAGGAAAGGGCAGGAGCTGGGGTCAGAGATGTGCCCGAAAAGTCCTAGCAAGGGGGAGGGTCAGAGGCACACCCGTATCCCCCGGAGCAGGATTTCTGCCAAGCTACCGAGTGTGTGTGTGTGTGTGTGTGTGTGTGTGTGATTGTACCCCCACCCCAGATGCAAATGTACGAGTATGAGGTAGGAGTGCAGCGTGTGCTCATTACAGGGAAAGCCTGGCTCAGGAGGTGACTGTTTACGGTGACTCGGCAGCTCAGTCATGGAGAGGGGAGTCCCAGGGCCACAGAACTGATCCTTTGGGGAAGGGCTGTGTTAGAGGCTGAACTGTGTTCCTCCCAAATTCCTATGTTGAAGCCTTAGCCCCCAGCACCTCAGGATGTGACTGTATTTGGAGAGAGGGCCTTTAAAGAGGTCATAAAGCCAAAGTGAGGTCGTCAGGATGGGCCCTGATCTAATATGACCGGTGTCCTAATAAGAGGAGCACACAGAGGAGAGGCCATGAGAAGACTCTGGAAAAGGCAGCTGTCTGCAAGCCAAGGAGAGAAGCCTCAGGAGAAGCCACCTCTGCCGACGACTGCTTGATCTCAGGCTTCCAGCCTCCAGAACTAGGAGAAAATAAATCTCCGCTGTTGAAGCCACTCAGTCCCTGGTAGTTTGTTAGGGCGGCCCGAGAAAATTAATGCCTGGTGTCTACAAGCTCCTGAGGCTGGGATCTCCACAGGGGCCTTCGCGCGAGAGAAGAGCGAGGCCTGGCTCTTGCCTCTGAGCCCGGTTCACTTGGGCTGTCCCTGATGGGAGACGCAGGTCCTGTGCCCTCCGACGCTGCCGGCTCCACTGTCTGAGAGGAGGGAGCCTGGGGGGACCTCCCCATAGAGCCTCAGACTCCCTGGCTGGGAAGGGCAGGGCTTGGTGAGGGAGACAGTGGTTGGAGGCCTTGGGGCTGAGTGGTGGAGAAAGCACCTGGTTGGCCACTGTCCCAAAGCCCTGGAAGGAGGCCCATGGCAGGGAGGGGAGGCGAGCACGGAGGTTCACCCCAAATAAATAACTTGTTTCCCACTCACCCACAGTCAGACCCAAGGTCTCTCCTTTTGGAGAACGCATTCTGTGCTGAGACCTCCTGGAAGCCAGGCGCTGTGGGGTGTGGGTGGGCCTGGGCTGTGCCCTGGAACTGCCCGAGGGGCTCCCTTCCCTCCTCGGTTGGAAGATTTCCCAGCCTGGAATCACGCACCATTTTCTCTTTGCCTCTTGCTACTGCCCTTGAATGGAACGCTTTCTCCCCTATCCCCGCCAAGCCAGTCACATCAATTTTGCCAATTGCCTTTATGGAGAAACAGAAAATGACATGAGAAAAATATAAACATCAGCAAAAAGTATCAGTTAATTTAACGTGCAATGCCACCATCCCGTGATTAAGGTGGATGGTTTATTGCTTATTCTTTCTTGCGTGAAGGACTCAGCTGGTTCAGTAATTGCTGAGTCTTAATTTTTTCTAACGTTTGTGGACAAGGGAAATTAATGCTGCTGTTTCAGTGGTCATTGAAGCTTTTTTGACCTTTTCCCCTCCCATACTTGTTAATCAGTCAGAGTGAGGTCCTTAATATACAACTTACATGTGGTAACTTAACACTTCTTTGAAATAGTGTGAATATCTGGGAGAGTGTTTAATGACTTCTGATCTGCAGATATTACTTTCCTGTGCTACTAATTCAAGTTCACTCAATACACACGGCAAAGAAGGATGACACAGTCTAAAACGCCCCCTGCTTCTCAGAGTTGAATCCAGGATAATTGATGGAGACAAAGACCAAATATCCATCTCCTCAATCTATTCAAATGGCAAAAAAGATGACAGTTTGGCGGCTTCTCTGGAATTTTCTTACTTTGAGTTACATAAGCCAAGAATTGTTTCTGTCTTTGAAATTCTGACACAAGCCAGTCACACCGAGTCTCCCATGCTGATACATTCTGCCCCGTTCTGGGGGGCTTGGCATGAATATCATGGAAAACAGTGACGAAGTGCCTAAGAAACACAAGGTAGGTCTTAGCCAAGGTCTTTAAGCTAGGAAGTTATTTTTTAATTGATTAAAAATGAGTTTACGGGGGGCGCCTGGGTGGTTTAGTTGGTTAAGCATCTGACTCCTGATCTCAGCTCAGGTCTTGATCTCAGGGTCATGGGTTAAAGCCCTGCATTGGACTCTATGCTGGGCATGAAGCCTACTTAAAAAAATAAAAATAAAAATAAATAAATAAATAAATAAATAAATAAATAAAATAGAATGAGTTTATGACCCATGGGAGAAAATATCTGTAAATCATATATCTTACAAGGGATTAATATCCACAATATATAAAGAAGTCATACAACTCAACATGAAAGCAAATATTAAAAATGGGCAAAGAAGGGGTGCCTGGCTGGCTTAGTTGGTTAAGCATCCGACTTTGGCTCAGGTCATGATCTCGCAGCTAGTGAGTAGTTAGAGCCCCACAGCAGGCTCTCTGCTGTCAGCACAGAGCCCACTTCAGATCTTCTGTCCTCTCCTCTCTCTGCCCCTCCCCCGGTTACACACTCTCTCAAAAATAAATAAAATAAAATAAAATAAAATAATGAAACCTTCTGCATCGCCGATGGGAATGCTGTTACGTGTTTGGTGCAGCCACTCTGGAAAACAGTATGGGGGAGCCTCAAAAAATTAAACACAGAAGGACCACATGATCCAGTAATTCTACCTCTGGGTATATACTCAGAAGAACAGAAAGCAGAGACTCGAAGGGGTATCTGTACACCACGTTCATGGCAGCATTTATTCACAGTAGCCAAAAAGGTAGAAGCAATCAAGCGTCAACCAACAGATGAATGGATAAACAAAATGTGGCATCTCCACAGACTGGAATATTGCTCAGCCTTAAAAAGGAAGGGATATCTGACTCACGCTACAACATACATGCGCCTTGAGGATCTTCTACTGAGTGAAATAAGCCAGTCACAAAAAGACAAATACTGTATGATTCCACTTATATGAATTAGCTAGAGTAGTCAAACTCATAGAGACCCAAAGTAATGGGTTGCCATGGGTTGGGGAGAGGGAGAAGTAGGGGTTCGTGTTTAATGAGTAGGGTCTCAGTTTGGGACAATGAAAAAGATCCGGAGGTGAGTGGAGGTGAGGGTGGCAAACAGAGTGAGTGTATTTAATGTCAACGAACTGTGTACTTGAAAGTAGTTAAAATGGCAAATTTTAATGTATATTTTACCACAGTGAAAGTGAAAAAAAAAAAGTGAGCTCACAGGAGTATAAATGTCATTGATATTCTTTCAAAAGTAGGTACTAGACTCAAAACCCTTATATGTACATATGACAAAATGTACTTAAGTAAACCAACAAAGGGATCCCACTCATACCTTATAAATACCAAAGCTGGAAGCCTCCACGGTAACTGTAAATCCTTCAGCTGTGTTATTAAAAAAAGTATTGCATTTCTATTTTATGCAGCAGACACCCACTGAATGCTAACAAAGATTCATAGATGACTAGACCCGGGAGGGCTTCTCCTTCTGAACTTAGTTCTATTAGCAGATATTCCAGGAGTCTTGAAGAAGATTCCCCTTCCTTCTTCCTCCCTCCCTGCCTTCCTGTCTCTTTTATAGGCTCCACACCCAACATGGGGCTTGAACTCATGACCCTGAGATCAACAGTCAAATGCTCTGAGCCAGCCAGGCACCCCCAGTCTTATTCCATCAAGTCTTGGCATGGTGATAACAGTCATGCAATTGGCCATCCATGTCACCCAGTAGGACATCAAAATCAAGAATCTGAAATCCACTCATTTATCCATCCATTCGTCTGTGCTTCCATTCTGTTATTTACTCAGCAAATATCGAATGGGCATCTACAAAATGCCAGGCATCTGCTGGGTTAGAATCAAGGATGAGCACCTAGCTAGGTAGTTGCACGTCCTAAAGGCCTTACAGTCTCATGGGGCAGACAGTTCACAACTGGGTGCAGTAGCCAACACTTGGGAGAAACTTCTACAACTGCTAAGAAAATATTTTATCATTTGTTGCCAGACGGATTCCTTTGAGTCGCGAGGCGTGGTATTTCCCACCCAACTCCTGTTGCATAAACCTTTGAGGTTCTGACCTAGATATTCTAGCGATTTGTCTGTTTTGTATTTGTGCTTATGGTAATGTTGATGTGAACAACACGCAGACTGGCTTAGAGTTACTTCAAGGCCTAACATCAGGGGTTCATTGGACCCCGAGAGAGACAGAAATAGTTTTTTGTCCCATCTGTTCTAACAGACTCAGAAGACATTTCTCCTGAGAACCTTGGATACTGATAGTTGACAGCCACTAAGGGTGAGGACAGAATTTGTGAGTGACCATAATCCCCTCCGGAGAGAGCTCCGTGACCCCACTGATACGTGGGTGTAACAGAGAATATAGGGTCTGCTGTGCCTCTGAGAAGGCTAGTTCCCTTAGCAGAGGTCAATACAAATTTATTACAAATGTATTTGTTATACATTGTATAATTAAAAGAAGTTGAACACACTCCCAGCAAGTTGTACTTAAACCGGCATCTGAAAAATCTGTCTTTTTTTTTTTTTTCCAACGTTTATTTATTTTTGGGACAGAGAGAGACAGAGCATGAACGGGGGAGGGGCAGAGAGAGAGGGAGACACAGAATCGGAAACAGGCTCCAGGCTCCGAGCCATCAGCCCAGAGCCTGACGCGGGGCTCGAACTCACGGACCGTGAGATCGTGACCTGGCTGAAGTCGGCCGCTCAACCGACTGCGCCACCCAGGCGCCCCTGAAAAATCTGTCTCAAGGTCAGTCCCCTTTGCTGCCAGAGCTACAAGCAGCTGATTGATGTGTGGGCCAAAGCTCTCCAAGGCAGCGGGGAAACACATATTTCTAGTGTTTTCGTGAATAAACTGAAGACTCTTCCAGTCTGGGTCCTTTATGACCCTCTATCTTGCATGACTGGTTATATTTTTGTGGCAAACCTATGGACCTGAGTCATTTGACCCTTATTTGAGATTGAACATACTCTGTTTTAGTAACATACCTGGCTTAATGGTCATTTCCCCAGGTCACGAATTTGCCATTTATTTTATTATTAAAAAAAAAAAAATTAATGCTTATTTATCCATTCTTGAGAGAGAGCACAAGCAGGGGAGGGGCAGAGAGAGAGAGAGGGAGACACAGAATCACAAGCGGGTTCCAGGCTCTGAGCTGTCACAGGCTCTGAGCCCAACACAGGGCTTGAATCCACGAACTTCGAGATCATGACCTGAGCCGAAGTCTGATGCTCGACTGACTGGGCCACCCAGGCGGCCCACTAATTTGCGTTTTAAATGGGCCCTTTAACTTTCAGATCCCAAAGGAAGGAGGTGGTGGTGGTGTGGCTGGAAACTTAAAGCCCACATGGGCCTTGTCCTAGGATAAACTGGAAAGCTTACAGCTAAAACTTCCACAGCGTTTCCTCGTGCTGTTCCAGGTCCCTGCATCCGTTAACTGATTTGGTACTCAGAATCACCTGAGTCTGGTACTATTCATGCACCCTTTACAGCTGAGGAAACTGAGGCACAGGAAAGCCTTTCTTGAGGTGACACATTAGAAAGTGACGTATCGGGAGTCTCGTCCAGGGAATCTGACTCCAGATTCAGAAAGGAGATTTTTGGTAGGATCTCAGCCTTTGGGACCAGAGTGAGCCTGAATCTAGGCTCTGCCGCCAACCAACCAAGTGACCTCGGGCCTTAAGCTACCGGAACCTCAGCTTTCCCATCTGTTAAATGGGAAGAAGAGGTGATATATAGAAGGCTCTAAGGCATGCAGACATACTTAATGATAGCAGCTAACGTTTCTAACCTTTCCCTTGCCTTCTACACACACAGACACACCCTTTTTTGCCAGGTTAATTTATACTCCACATAGTTCAGCTTAAAGATACCACCTCTGCCCTCAAGCCCACCCTATAGAATGGACAGCGAGGGAGGTGCACATACACCTGTGAGCACACCGGTCTCTGGGGAAGGGAGAAAAGGCACACAGGCCACTCCGGGGACTTGCTGGAGGAGGTGGCAGGCAGGAGTCCTGCAAGCAAAAAGACCCATACACCGGGGTGCAGGGTCAAGGAGAATTGGCAGGGTGCATGCAGAGACTTGAGGGGTGGTGACTTTGGAGAGCATTTAGGAATCTGGGAGTGATCAGGGCAGGCTGGGGGTGAGGGGCCTTTATTTGGGGACAGCGGGAGGCCCTGATACGTTCAGATCAGACTCTGTGCAGGGAGACCAGTTAGGAGGCCGTGCTGCAGGGCTCTGAGCCAGAGGCTCTGGGCTTGGAGCCGGTCAGTGGGAGGGGCAGGGGGGCACAACTGGAGGGGACAGATCCAGTGAGACGCAGCTTCTGGATGTGGCTGGGGAAGTTCTGGGTCTGCTCTGAGACGCATGGCAGCTGCTGCCAGACGTGACCATTCAGGTTTATACTAATTACAATTAAAGGAGAAATTCACTTCCTCGTGCTCATTTTCCACATTCAAGGGCTCAGGCACGTGCATGTATGTGAGCATACTGTGTCGAGGGCATGTGGCTGCTGCACGTGGCCGACAGCTTCTCCGTCCAACAGCACAGAACAGACCATTTCTCTCATCTCAGAAAGTTCCACTGCACAGGGGCGCCTGGGTGGCTCAGTTGGTTAAGCAGCTGACGCTTGATCTCAGCTCAGGTCACGATCTCGAGGTTCGTGAGTTAGGGCCCCGCATCGAGCTCTGCACTCACAGCGTGGAGGCTGCTTGGGATCCTCTGTCACCTCTCTGCCCCTCCCTCACTTGTGCTCACGCTCTTTCTCTCAAAAATAAGTAACTGTTAAAAAAAGTGTTTTAAATAAAAGAAAAAGAGAACGTTTCACTGGACACCGCCGCTCTAGATCACGCAGTGCCTCAGAGACTCAAGAACAGAGGGACACACACTCACTCAAAGGCGACAGACAGGACTACCACCCTCGCTCTGCCTTCCTCCCAGAACACAAACGCCAGCCTCACGGAATGTTTGAGCTTTATTAGACCAACGAGTTCCAATCTCAGCTGATGTGCTTCAAAATTAACGGATTTTGCTGCCGAACCGTGATTGGTTAGTCAAAGAGAAATCACCCCTGGCCATCCCGTTTCGTCACCTATAGAACACTGTAAGCCACTCTTAAGAGAGAAAGTAACACCTTTATACCTGGAGAATGAATCAGATGTGATTTTTTCCTGTATCTAAAATTATGTCAGATTTGACTCTCTTCATTTAAAGGAAACCACTCTGCAGAGTAAACCCCCTTGGAATGATGCTGCCGGTTATAAGAGGTGCCGGAAAGACTTCCTCTGGGTTCCAAGCCCAGCAGAGGAAGGGCTTGCAGGCCTGCTGGGGGGCTGGCACACGCCATGCCCTAAAGCTTCGAGACCACTGGTGGGTCCCTGGCATCCGTCTCCAGCCACTCAATGAGGATCCGATTCAACTCGGTGGGCCTGGGAAGGAAACAGAGGGCAATTCACACCTGTCAGGACCCACTCACCGCAGGCATGTGAGAGCAGAGGTGATGAAGTGAATGGCAAGGCCAGGAAAGCCCTTATTGGAGGTAAACAGGAAGTCCCGGTCTCCCCCACCCAGGGGTCTCCCCACCCCCGCCACATCTCCTTACTTCTCCATCTGTGTCCAGTGTCCGCAATCCATAATGTGTCCCCTTTTCAGGTAGGGGATCTGGAAGAAACCCCCTCCCCCCCCCCCCCGAAAAGTAAGTGGCAGAACACAGGTGGCTCTCGTTTTAGGTTAGTGCTCCCCACAGGCCACCCTCCCCGAAAATCCTTGCATTATTTAAGAAAGGAATGGGCATTCACTGAACTCCTACTATGTGGCGGGTAGTCTACGTGCATCACCTTCTCTAACCTTGACCGTGATCCTATGGGGTAAGATGAAGGCTCAGAGAAGTTAGGTAACCTATCCAAGGTCACACAGAGTGGCTGAGTGAAGATTCAAATTCAGGGCTGACTTGTCTGTGCTCACCGAAACAAGTTGCTTCTCTTTAGAATTATCAGGACGCAGCTTGTTCACTGTCTGGAAAACGCCTGGTTGTTTGGCTCTCGCCACACAGACATGACTGAGTCCCCCTCTTTTGGACCCTGAACCCCCACAGTGGGTCACCGTGGCAAGCCCCAAAGAGGGAGAGAGCGCAGCAGCACCGCCCTTGGCACATGCAGGCTCCCTCCCGACACGAGCCTTGAACTGTGCAACCCGATGCAGAAAATGCTTGGGGCGGGGGAATGCGGCTTTCCTCCCAGAGGCGAAGACGGCCCCTTCTGGGCCTAAGCCTCAGCGAGGTTAGCAGTCAGTGGCCAGGGTGGGAAAGGGCCAGCCAAAGAACTGGAAATTCTACAGAAATCTTCAAGAGTTGGTGCTAGAGAAAACGAGCCCCGCTCCCCCCCCGCCCCGCCCCGTGGCCTCAGCCCCTCCATCAGCTGGGTCCAGGGCCCACCAGAAGCGTGTCCTTGGCAGCATCCCACCCTACACACTGTCTGCTGTGCCTGATGATGCCAACGAAGCCACAGCCAAGTGCGGACGGACCGCTCCGGGCAGCTAGCTAGGCAGGATCCGATGAGCCAGCCCAGCCACCCCACCTGCAAGCCTCCCCAGTCCCTACCAACCTCCACGCTTGTGACAGAGTGAGCTTCCAAACTGCAGGTTTGTCACCTGTCAATCCCCTTCAATGGCTCACGCCTATGGGCCTACAAAGCGCGGTCTGGCCCGGTGGGCTCAGCAGAATCTTCCAGTCTTACGGAGCTCCTACCATTCTCGCAGTAAGCCCTGCATGCTCCTCGCCTCTCACCCTGTCTTCTGTTCTCTCTGCGGGGCAAGCCTCAGTCGTTCGCTAAGGCCAGACGCAGTGGTCAGCACCTCTGTGAAGACCTCCTTCCCTACCGAGCCCTCTTCACCTCTCTCCTGCGTCTGGGATGAACTGCAGGACAGTGAGCTCCCCAAGGGTGGGGTCTGCGTCTTATTCACCCTTACCTTCCCAGAATCTAGCACTGTGCTAACAAAAGTGCCCAGTAAAAGCCCATGAAATGAATGAGTGAATGAATGAATGCATGAGTAAGGCACGAGTGAGTAAAGGACAGGCTACATCAGTGCAGGGAAAAGAACGCATCAGTCAGGACTGCTGCTCCTATGAGGTGGCAGGGATCCTACTGACGAAGAATCAAGTGCTTTACTGGATCTCCGGCTCTGGGTCCCCAGCTGCCATCTTTCCTCCGTGAGGCCTGCGCCCTCTCCCGGGAAGCACCAATGGCCCCAGTGCAGGACTGTTGGCTTACCCAGTCCTCCATATGCTTGGACATCTCTGGAGTGAGCACGACGTCCTTCTCCGCGGTCACCATCAGAGCCGGAATCAGGATCTAGGGGAGGGTACCAGGAAGCAGAGGCAGGCAGAGAAGGGACGGAACGGTCCCTTCTTGTGCCCCTCCATAGCTGAGGCCTTCCCTCTCCCAGGACAAGGACAGGGTACTTCATTTCCCTGCTTTGTGGCTTCCCCCACGATTAACATCCCCCAGAAAGACCCCCTGTGGTGCTGCTGTGGTCCTGGCTTTGTTTCCCCAGGTTTTGCACTATTACTGGGGATCTCAGATGATGGTGTGAGATGACAGAAAATACATAGGTTTGTCTCTGCCCCTGTTCCTGGCACAGGGCTCCTGAAACCCTTGTACTTTTCTAGGTGATAAGAATGATAGGAGCATCTCTTGTTCTAATATTTGGTCTTTTGATCCCATCCTTGCCTGACACAGGGTTCCTCAAACCCTTGTAAATTCCAAAGTGATAAGAGGACCAGGGGTATCTTTTCTTCTACTGTGGGGACTCTGGGTGGGCTCCTGGGTGGGGACTGGATGGGGCTGGTCACCACAAAGATGAGCCGAGCGGTGATCAGAAGCTTAGGCTTTTCAGCCCCACCCCCCATTCTCTAGAGAGGACAGAGGGGCTGGAAATGGAGTTAATAATTGATCGTGCCTACATGAGTAAGCCTCCATTAAAATCCATAAAACCCCAATAGGATGGGGTTTGGGGAGCTTCCACACTGGCAAACACATCTACAGTGGGAGGGGTGATGTACCCCAACTCCGCAGGGACAGAAGCCCGAGAAGTGCTTGGGCCCCTCCCAGACCATCTCTCCATCTGGCTGTTCATCTGAATCCTCTGCCATCTACTTTAACAAACTGGCAAACGTGTCTCCCTGAGTTGTGGGAGCCACCCTAGCAAATGAATCGAACCTGAGGAGGGAGGCACGGGAACCCCAGAAGCAGAGGTAACCACCTGGACTTGTGATTGGCATCTGAAGCGGGGCGGCAGGGGGGCGGGGGCAGTCTTGTAGGACCCAGCCCTTACCTGTGGGATCCGACGCTATCTCCAGGGAGACAGTGTCAGAACGGAATTGAATTTTGGTGATGCAGAGAATTGCTCGGTGGAGGAAAACCCTCATACATCTGGTGACCAGAAGCGTGAAGTGTTTTGTGTTAAGAGACACACAGGAGGGTAAGACTAGGTTTTTCTAAGACGAGTAGAGTCAGCAGTGTCGTGACCCACAAGGGTTTTGTGTGCATGTGTGCGTACAAGTAAGAACACTTCTACTGGCCCACTCTGTGTGTCTGGTATTTACAGAACTGTAAGAAGAAAACCATAGGCCCCACACGGTGTCACTTGGGCCAGGCCAAGTCATTAAATTGGAGCTTAATACCTAATTGCAGTTTCAACCTCCCCCAAAAATGTCTTAGCTGGTTAGGCAGGAATTTATTGATTAGCACCAAGGAGGTAATCTGTCACACGGGTTCTCCCCTTACCCCATAGGAAGCTGGGGGAATGTGCATAAGACCCCTGCTCTTTCCCCTAAGGGAACGCGACCTTGCCTGAAAAAATGGTCTCTTTTCTTTTGCTTATGCCTTTCTCGCCCCACCCCTCCTTCCGAAAAACCCTTTCGCTTTGAGCACCCCTCTACTTGCTAGAAAGGATGCTGCCTAATTTCATGAGCCATTTAATAAGGCCAATTGGATCTTCAGATTTACTCGGTTGAATTTTGTTTTTTGACAGAATGGAATAGATGGCACCAGAAAGGAGGAAAGATGCCTTGGATAGAGATCAATATTCCTTTTCTTTGAATTAAGTGGATGCTTTAAAAGGTCAGCCAAGAATCCAGGAAGTGAATGGGTCAGGCACAGCTGTTATCAGCCCGACAGGAGCGGCAGCAGAAAGGACTTCACTTTCATCTACTGACAGATAGGACACTGTGGGGTGGAGAAAGCTTCCATTTATCCTCTTTGTTCTCCCTCCACCATTATAATTGTCAAACAGCTTCGATGTGTCCCTGGTTAAGGGACTTTTACTGGTTTTTACCAATGTACAGAACTGCATGCTTCTCACTGCCAAATGATAAAGGACCAGCGATGTTCAAAAGTGATTTTGTTGCTACATGATGGAACTAGAGTGTATTACGCTGAGCGAAAGAAGTCAGAGAAAGACAATCCTATGATTTCACTCATTTGTGGAATTTAAGAAAACACATGAACATAGGGGAAGGGAAGCAAAAGTAAGAGAAAAACAGAGATGGAGACAACCCATAAGACAGTCTTAAACACAGAACTGAGGGTTGCTGCTGGGGTGTTGGGTGGGGGGATGGGCTAAATGGCTGATTGGGCATTCAGGAGGGCACTTGTGATGAGCACTGGGTGTTATACAGAAGTGATCAATCACTAAATTCTACTCCTGAAACCATGATTATACTACGTGTTCACGAACTTGGATTAGATTAAATTAAATAAATAAATAAATAAATAAATAAATAAATAAATAAATAAATAAATAAATAAGAAAAAAAAGGGAATAGGTTGAATGAACACCAACAAAAAAGTGGTTTTATTGCTGAAACTAATCCTAAGGCTGTTATAAACTCCAGAATATTCCCAGTCAAAATGTAAACTGGTTGTGGGGGCATGAGAGGAGGTGGGGGAGAAGGAAGATCTGAAAGGTATCTGTAGAAGAATGGGTTTCCGATGTTAGCGCCATTGGGATTCACCTTCCCAAAGACTCTGCCATTATGCACCTGCATGTTGCAAGAGATTTTGCCTACCAACCCATGGCTTTGTCATTTTTGTCAGTCACAGGTGAGGGAGTCAAAGATAAGGGGCCTTCATTGAACTACTACTATGTGCTAGGAACTATTCCTGTCATTCCCGTAAGTGGCAATGGAGACCAGAGTGGATAAGTGCCTTACCCAAGGGCACACAGGGATTAGATCCCAGGCCAACCTGCTGCCCAGTGTGCTCTGAACTATGTTCCATGCTCTATTGCCTGGCCCCATGAGGTCAGCACCTCATCTGTTTTTAGTTTTGTTTTCAGTGAGAGAGAGAGAGAGAGAGAGAGAGAGAGAGAGAGAGAGAGAATTTTAAGCAGGCTCCACCCTCCGTGCGGAGCCCAACATGGGGCTCAATCCCAAGACCCTGGGATCATGCCCTGAGCTGAAATCAAGTCAGACATTCAACTGACTAAGCCACCCAGGCACCCGATGGGCCTCATGTATTTTGTCTGCCATCGTATCCCTAAGGTCCACCATAGTGCCTAGCACGTAGAGGGTGTTCACTTCCAGTGACTTGATGAGAAAACTAGGGCTACTGAGTGAGCTGAGGAATGCGAAAATGCAATTTCCCATAGGTTCTTAACTTTTTAAGTTTGTTTATTTATTTTGAGAGAGTGTGCGTGGGAAGGGCAGAGAGGGAGAGAGAGAGGGAGAGAGAAAGGAAGAGAGAGAGGGAGAGAATCCCAAGCAGGCTCCACACCATTAGTGTGAGGAGGCCGACATGGGGTTCGAACCCACGAACCTGTGAGATCATGACCTGAGCTGCAATCAAGAGCCAGATGCTTAACCGACTGAGCCACCCACGCGCCCCGGTTTTCAATGTTTTGAATGTAAACTATGAATACCGTTACAGGTTTCCCTGGCTATCCAAAGGTGGAGCACTCCTGTGAAAGCTCCTGTAAGCCAAAGTGGCGTAAAGTGAAGAAGCAATCACCACTAATGTATAAGGAAAAGTGTTTGAACACTCCCAGACCCTCCAAATAACCTCTCAGGCATTTCTGATGGAAACATCTTGCTAACAGATACACAAAACAGACCAACGTAAAGCCCAGATGCTCAGAGACACGGTTCAAGGCCATGGCGGCTTGATGCTGAGATGCTGAGGGGAGTTCCTGGGGAAGGGGCTTGGCGGGGCCGCTCTCGCTTGCGCGCTGCCTCTAAGATGAGTCGGTGCAAAAGAGATGCTGGATGCTTTTTTTCCCACAAGTGAAAATCCTCTTTGGATTTCTTTCAGTTAGCGAAAACAGCTCCGAATGGAGGTCTTTCGTAAAAGCGATCTTTCAAAAAAGTGGGGCACACCTGTATTCCCTCTGCAGACCCAGAGATTGGAAACCCACCTTCTGCTTGACTCAGGTGGACCTGGACAAAGGTGACACAGCCAGAGGCTAAAGCCTGTGTCTCTGAAAGTGCCTCAGGCTCCTTCTGTGAAATGGGGGCTCTGTGTGACCCTCCTCACCTCTGGGAGTCATCCTGGGCCATCTGCCCTGACCTGGGGCACCATCAGGAGACGAGGGCCTTCCACACGGATGCCGCGGGCACCCGGACAGTCCTCTGCTCTGCCCGCATGCCACCCTCTACCATTCCAGGGAAAGCATCAGTGAAAGCCCTGGTCGAGGCACTCACTTCCCCCTTGAGTGGAGGGAGGGGAAGGGCAGAAAGGAGGACAGCAAGTCAGTCTGTCCTGCCCATCCCCCCAACTCTGACCAAAGGGCAGATTAACTGGGCCAATGAGAAGCCCAGGGGCGGGGCGGGGTGGGGTGGGGGGGGCAACCACCCTGAACCAGCACTTACCTTTCGTCCCAAACCTGTGCAGCCCCACTTCCAGTTTACATCCACGTTTCGATACCAGTTTAGGGGACCCCTGGGGGTGGGGGCGATCAGGGGAACAAAAACAGGAAGGCTTTTAGTAGATGACTATGGTACAGACCCCACCGGGAGCCAGCTCTGAACAGCGGGTCTTCCCAGTGGGAGCAAAGGTTTCTGCAGGGGAGGGGAGAGGACGGAGCCCAGGGGTCACGTCTGGTGGCCCAACGCACTTGCCATGTTTTAACGAGCAAGGCCTAGTGCCGGCATTCAGGGCTCGGCTGAGAGGGCTGCCAGCCTCCGAAGTGGGCTTCCGGAAACATGCAGAAACTGGCCCACATTCTCGGGGGGCTGCTGGGTTAGATCACGGGGAGCTCCGTTTAGGGCTCTCACCATCCAGAAGCTGCTCCCTTGCCCCAGGGAACCTACTGAAAAGAAACTTCGGGAGGTGCCCTCCTTCCAATGGGACGTAGAGAGGTAGCTCAATGATGCCTCTCTGGACAGGTAAGGATGGCCAGGGGCTGTCCCTGAACACTCTCCCAATCCTTAATACAAACGCAAAACCCAACAACCTGAGAGGTCTATAACCCTCCCCTGAAGATGTATGCAACGTCTGTGTTTATGTAGGCTTTTGTGTTTTTCTGAAGAAAGAACCCAGAGCTGTCATCTGCTTCTTTCAGGGCTCATGATGGAAAAAAAAAATGTTTTTAACTGTCTGTTCTGAGGGGGCCCATAAGCACAAGAGGGAGGAAACTGAGTTATCCCAAACTAGAGCAGGTGGAGTATTTTCAGGAGTGAGCCTCCCGACACTGGAGGGGTTCAAGCAGAAGCTGGCCGAGCATTCGCAGGGGGATGGCCGGCCTCACCCTGTAACCCTCTTTGCTGATCATGTCTCTTCGCTGTTTGGGGCCCCGTTCTCTTTACCTGAAACCAGACTTCTTGAACTGCTGCACATAGAACTGGATGTCCTCCTCGGTGACGATGTGGCTGAGGCTGGGCTCCTCTGGGGTTCTCACAAAGAGTCCTCCTGCAAAAAGCCACTTGTCTGCTCTTGGAGCTCTGGGCCAGGCACCTGAGTTCTAACTCCAGCGTGTTCCCAGCTGACGTTGGGCACCCAACTGCCTCTCATGTCACATCTGAACTCACAGGGAAGGTTCTCATGCTCCTTCATTCATTCTTTCTCTCCTCCTTCTCCACAGTGAGCCCATCTCCTCCCAAGCTCTAAATCCATGCCCTGTCATCTTGGAACCCAATGATATCACACACAGACCTCCCCTTCCAGGACAAACCATGTCCCTCTCCTTCAGAAACTCACAATAACTCCAAGATGACCCTATTTCCTGTTTACCCAGGACCTACCAGCCCTTCCAGCAACCCTCTCCCCCAGACTACACCTTTTCTAAATAGTTTAACTTTAGATACCCCACTGACTCTCAGAACTCTCGTAAATGTGTGCTGATTCTGCTCTCAGCCCAGAGGAAGATCCAGGGCAGGCAGCAGGCATTCTGTTGCCTTCTGCGTGCTCACGGTCCTTTGCACAGTGTGGAATCCTATCTTGTTTTCAGAGGTGTGCACTGTGTCCTGGCAGTCCCCAGTCCCCATGACGGTGACCTTGTGACGACCACGGGCAGCCCAGGGGCCACTGCTATTTCACAGAGGATAGTCACAAGGGCTATTAACGTTGGCATTTGAAGAGGGATGACTCACTATTTTCAGGCTCTTGAAGCCTCCAAGGGATAGGAACTGGGCGAGGCAGGCTTTTGCGAGACATATCACAGGGGTACACGATCAGAGTGCCTCCCCCGCCGGGCTGGCGCTTCTGTCTCATTCAGCATCTCTGGAAGAGCCCCTACCTGCTCCCCTCACTTTACTAGTGCTATCTGCTGCCCTAAGAGACTGTGGGCTCCCTGAGAGCAGTGACCATGCTCTGTGCGTCTGGATATCTGCCCTGCCTCACATCAAGTGTGGGCTCCCAATGCTTGGGAATGAAGGCATGAACAGGTACATGAAAGAGGAAAGAGAGAGAGGGAGAGAGGGAGGGAGAGTGGGAGGGAGAAGGTGTTCTTGAACAGTGAGAAGACCTTGGCCTTCAGGGTAGGAGGACTTTAAGCCCAGCCTAGCCACTCTGAATGAGTTCCTTAACTCTTCTGAGCTCCATTCTCCTCATCTGTAGAACAGTGATAACAAGGGGATTTTTAAAGGATGTCCTGAGGACCATAAATATCTAAAGGGGGCTGGGCCAGTGTTGGATGCACACAGTAGGTGCTCAAACAAGTGGCAACGATCATGGTCGTTAATGAAAATACAGGTGCATACTGGCAAGGCAAGGTTCTGTGGGAGCAGGGCTGGATCTGGGAGCCGCGGGATGAGCTCCAGACGGTTCTGGGCTCTGACACTTCACTTACATACAGCCAGGAGGGAGAACAAGGATGGTTGTCATGTGGGAGTACTGGAAATGACAGCAACACAGTACAGGGATGGAGGGAGGGCCAGTGGATTATGACAGAGGGGTTCTGGCTTGGGGGTCCAGCCTGACTCCGGCTCCAGCCCTGTGTGCACCAGGTGATCTTGCAAAGGTCAGTTCCTATCTTAGGTCTTGGTCCCTTATCAGCAGAAGGTGGGATTACCCTGATGAGCTTTAAGAGTCCTCTAAGCTCTTACTGTTTAAGACCTTGGGCCCAAAGTCCCCTGGGGGAAGGAACCAAGGCCCAAGGCCGTGTGGTCAGCCGAGGGCTAGGGTGAGCGCTAGTCACCAGTGGGGACTCATGTTAAGCAAGTCACCGTTCAGAGCTAGTGGGTGGCTGCGTCTGCTCATAGAGGTCAGATGGACACTCATGTCACGTTTAGCTGATTCCTGCCGTGATCCTCCCATCATCCCCCTTCCCTCCTAAGAACCTCTCTTACCCATTTCGCGGACTCTGCTCACGGAGAGAAAAGCCTGTATGGAGGAGAGTTAGAAGTGTCATCGTGGGGGAAGAAAGGAAATATGCGGGAACGGGTCATCTGTAAACCCGGTCACAACCAAAGACCTACAAGTGCCATCAGGTTACACAAACATACTAAACTCCCAGGAGAGCGAGACACATTCTCAGGGGTCAAAGCAGACGTGGCTAACGGCCACGGCTCTGTGCCAAGGCTGCCCCTGGGTGCCTGCAGGTCTTGGTAGTGTAAGAACTTGGGTTGACACAACCAATGGGAACAAGAGATGAGACCTGAGATCTATGACGGGCGGGAAGTTAAAAATGAGAGACTCTCTGGGGCGCCTGGGTGGCTCAGTTGGTTAAGCGTCTGACTCTTGATTTCAGCTCAGGTCATGATCTCATGGTTCGTGAGATCAGGCTCCGAGTCGGGCTCTGCACTGACAGCGTGGAGCTTGCTCGGGATTCTGTCTGTCTGTCTGTCTGTCTGTCTGTCTGTCTCTGCCCTTCCTCCTCCCCCAAATAAATAAATAAACATTAAACAAAATTAAAAAGAGAGATACTCCCTGCCCCTCCACTATGAATCTAGTAAATCTGCAGTCTTCAGTTAAGGGGTGGACTAGACAAAAATCCACCCATCATGCAGAGCAAACGTGAAGGGCGTTGTTCCATTTCAGTTTGGTTCTAAGAAGAAACCACGAAAAGGTCTCCGAGGAACTCATGGCTGTAGGCCTGCCTTCAGAGGTGTCTGGATTTGAGTTTGCTCTATCTTCGTGATCTGGAACCCCCCAAGACACAAAGTAAACAACAAGAAAAGTGAGCCTAGGCTGGTAATGCCACCAGGATGCCAGGCAGAAGCAGCAAATGCGAAAGCACAGGACAGTCTTTTCTCAATCCCAGCTGAAGCAGACTGGTGCAGATTCAGTGCTGCTGAAGATGAGCTCACAAAGCAAAACGGTAAAACTCTCTCTCTCACACACCCCATTGCAAGAGACAGCAAACATAGCAAACGGTAAAATAAGAGTCTTCAAGAATATCAAATAATAGAACTTGAAGAGAGAGAGAGAATGAAAAAATGAGTATACTTAATGTTAAGCACTAAAGACATAAAAGAAGGAACTAGACAAGAATAGAATAAGACTGTATCATAAGAGATCAGAACGATTTGAAAAAGAACGACACACAACTTTCATACAAAAAAAACAAAACAAAAACCCCGTTCATTGACATTAAAAAGAAAACATCAAAGATGTATTCAACTGCAGATCAGACACCACTGAATACAAGAGGGCAGACCTCAGGCTGATTTTTCATAAGCAATGACAGAAGCTTCTACCCGGTGCTGGAAGCCAAGCTATCCCAGCCTGACGGCAGGGCCCGGGCTGTGGACGGATTGGTGACTGCAAGGCAGCCCAAAGCTTCTTGTACTCCCGCTTTTAGGTAATTTGGCCTTAAAACTACCCGGGGTATTGTCTGTTGGGGAATTGCCCTCGGCAGGCCCCCTGGGAAAAGAACCATTAGGGAAGAAAATAAGGTTCCGCAAGAAATTGTGCGGCCTTACGTTTAGCCCTTGCCATCCCCTATGGAGACTCCTCTACTTACAGGAAGGATAGCCTCATACATTTGCCAGCAAAGAGGGCCTGTAAAGGAGAGACATCCGGGTTTTGAAAGCCTCACTCCGGCAACTAAGGAGCGTATCTCTGGGCACAGGTGACTTCAACCCTTAGGCCCACCTGGCCCCCGGAGGCATTCCAGATGATGACTGAAGCTAGTTGGTTAAGGTACCTCATGGTTCATTAGTTCCTAGGTGCATTGTCTCTCTGAGAATGTATGAGGCATGGGTTTCTAAGGCTTTTTCAGCCCCTTTTTTGGCACCTAGGATGGAGGCAAACACATTGTTCTTCTGGCCTCATGTGGTTAGGTCATGTCCCTAACATCACCTTCGACTTGAGGTGTTGAGAAATGGAGGGCCTTTCGCGAGAACAGCAAAGCAAATGCTTTGTAGATTATAGATAAATGCAGGTGCATAATGGAATAATGTAAGAAATTAACCTATAATCAAAGGGCATGTGGGAAAGTTAGGGGAAAATCACCATGTTATTTCTTAAAGGTTGTTTACGGGGCGCCTGGGTGGCGCAGTCGGTTAAGCGTCCGACTTCAGCCAGGTCACGATCTCGCGGTCCGTGAGTTCGAGCCCCGCGTCGGGCTCTGGGCTGATGGCTCGGAGCCTGGAGCCTGTTTCCGATTCTGTGTCTCCCTCTCTCTCTGCCCCTCCCCCGTTCATGCTCTGTCTCTCTCTGTCCCTT
>NW_024412376.1:10794439-10815580 GCF_014898765.1 Herpailurus yagouaroundi | reverse complement strand
TCTCTCTCTGTCCCAAAAATAAATAAACGTTGAAAAAAAAAAAAAAAGGTTGTTTACACATAGGAACATTTTCAAAATTAGGTAATGTTAGAAAAACATAGAAGACGTATGCCAGAAGGAAATCACTGGCATATATAATGCCACATTTACTACAATAAATCGGCCGGTTCAACGCACTGCTGTTGTCTGTGCCCATTTTTACTTTTTGTTTTTACGTTAGTTTTTTATTTTGGTTTTAGTTTTTCACTTTAGTTTTGTTTTATTTTCACCGACGCCGTTCTTCCTGCGGGAACCCCTGGTTGCTGGAGCTGGTCTCCGGCAACCCGGAATTCTGTATTTGCATGAACTATTCTACAAGACTGAAAAGCAAAACAGAAATATTCTCAGGCCAAAAAATTGTTTACTCTCAACAGACTCCTACAGAGACAACTACCAAAGAAGGTCCTTCAGGAAGGAAGAAGTTGAACTAAACGTAAAGGGGCAAGATGCCAGCGGGAACCAGCAGAGGAGCCGGCAAACGTGGGGACGTCTCACGGCACTGACTGAAGGACAGTGGAGACAGTGACAGCAGGTGGGGATTATGGAATGAAAGCATTCTGGGCCCCTTTCCAAGACAAGGGTTAGTGATGTCAAGTGATTTGGGACTTTGATAAACAGTTGTGCATGTGAAGCCGGTAGCGGCAGGTCATGGCATAATTTCTGAACGGTTGCCATTATAGCCCTTCTTTGATCTTTAGTCTCAAAGCCCTACCTGTGTGTGACAGGGAGGACGTAACAATTCCCAGTGATGAGGGGACCGATAGAGTGAGGACCTCGGTCACCCTGACTACACCTGGTGGAAGGCTGGGGAGCCTGGGTGGCTCAGTCTGTTAGGCACCCGACTCTTGATTTCGGCTCAGATCACGATCTCATAGTTCGTGAGTTCAAGACCCATGTGGGGCTTTGCACTGACAGTGGGGAGCCTGCTTGGGATTTTCTCTCTGTCCCTCCCCACTTGCACTGTCTGTGTCTCTGGCAAAATGAATAAACTTTAAAAAAACAAAAAAGGAAAGAAGGCCAAGTTGCTCATTTCCAGACCCTGCCATACCCCAGAACCCCGCCCCCTCCCAGGGTTACATTCCAGAGGTCTTTGTACCTCTGCAGCTCCCAGCTCCACCCCCATCCCCACCCAACCTCACCTCATCACTTGCTCTGAAGAAGCTTTTGAAAGTCCGGCTGAGGTTCTGTTCCAGTTCAGCCTCAGCCACTCCCTAAAACAAACAAGAAATCAAAAGGAAGGACTCTGCAGAAATCCTGAACCCGAGCCCTCCCCCATCCGATTGACAGCCAGAAGCCCCCAGCCTCTGTCCCATCCAGCCCAAGTTTCATCAGAAGTGCATTAGTTTGGGTTTCACATTGAAACACGTGTTTAAAACAAACAAACAAAAAAAAGCAAGCTTCAAATAGAATACAAGATGCTCACAGTGGTTTCCCTGGGAGGTGGGTTTATGGATGTTGCTTTCTTTGCTTTTTACGTTTTTCAAAATTCCTACAATGAGAACGTCTTACTTGTTACACGTCCTTTTATGGGAATGGGGGAGGGCTGGACAGGAGTAGGCTGGGAGTGAGAAGGAACCGGTTCCAAGGATTCCAAGAAGCCAAAAATTGTTCCATTCATGCATCTCATTTTGCTGTGGCAACTTCAGAACCAACTTCCTTGAGGTGGGCCTAAATTATTACAGACTGACTGTTATTCCATGCCCACGGACTGTCTCCCAAAGGACAGGACAGCAAAGTTGCCTTGTTGAGAGCCAGGACACATAGCCCTTGTGGCGACAAATTACCAGGTATCCCCCTTCATGGGAGTGTTGTCACACAGAAAGCCTCACCTAACACGGTGCTCTGGTCATTTCCAGGTCTCTGGCTTGTGCACAATTGGATTAGTTCTGACTTGAACTTGCTTCAACAGTTCCACAGATATTGGGCCCCTTCCCCAGCAAACAGGGCTAAGAAGAGATGCTAATGTACAAAATAGAGGTCCCAAGGGCGGAGGCGAGGGTGGGGCGTAGACTGAGGCAGATGCTGGAGGCGCCAATACATGCTGGGGTCGGGGGAAGACATTCTTGCTGGAAACTCTGGGCCTGCATCCCTGTCTCCCCACCTCCCCTTCCTTCTGACCCAAATCCCCCACTCGGGGGCATGTCCAGACACTAAGACGGCGTGGCAAGGGGCTTTGAGATCCATCAGTAGATGCTGATCTGCTGGCTAGTCTCTCAGGACATGATTTTCTTAGGGCATAAAAGGAAAATTTTCATCCAGTCTTTCTTTTCCGGAAATTGAAAGCCCTTGGACCTGAAAGCTCTTATAAAGCCTGTGTCAAGAAAGATAGCTGTCCCCGAGGCAGGGATCCACCGGGGGCAACTGCTCCGAAGGAACAAAGATCCTTCCCCAACACGGTTCTGAGGAGACCATGTGGCAGGACACGGAGAAAGAGTGTGGTGGGGTGTCTCCGTCCGTTCAGGCTGCCCTAACAGAACACCATAAATCAGGGAGCTTATAAACACAGACATTTATTTCTCGATGTGGAGGCTGGGAAGTCTGGGATCAAGGTGCCTGCAGATTCAGTCTTTCTGGCTCATACCCGGCCATCTTCTGGCTGTGCCCTCACATGGCGGAAAGGGCGAGGGTACTCTCTCTGGAGAGGGGGCTCATCCCATTCATGAGGGTGCCATCCTCCTGACCCAATCACCTCCCAAAGGCCCCACCTCCTAATTCCCTCCCACTGAAGATCAGGATTTCAATTTGAGAATTCGGGGGGAACACATTCCGTCTACAGCACAGTGCCAACCTGCTTTTTCCTCTTCCTTCCCAACTGCTCACCTGAATGTACCCAGACACCATCTGAAATGGACTACAGAGTGTTTCTGAATGGGTGCCCTTACCCTCTCACCTCCCTGGTTTAACACACTGAAAAGTCCACCAAGAACACCTCGTTCTCTCAGTGTGGCCTTCAAAGAGCCTTCAACACCTGTACCCAAAACTGCCTCTTCCAGAAAGTCCCACCTCCTGCCATCCCAATAAAAGAACTCTATTCTTGTTGGATCCCGCAGAGCTTTAACATGCCCCCCTTGGGCCACTTTGAGGCAGGGAAGCATCCACTTGGGAGCATCTGTGACTGTTCCCAGAAAGGAGGGTGCCGTAAGCCGGGTCTCTAAAGCCTTCCAGTGACCAGCAGCCCTCTGTCCTGCACACTGTAGAGGCCCCGCTACAGAGCGCTTCATTTCTTCTGCATGGCAACCTCGCGAGAGCTCCCAATTTGTGAGAAGGCAGCACACACGGAAGGAAACATTTATCATCTGCAGCACTAGGTCTGCGGTTTGAGATTTTCTGATGCCAGCAATGCCGACGTGTTCATTACAATCCCCTCACATTTGTAAGATTCGATCACGATGACGAGTCATTTGTGACCTGCTCCGCTGATGAAGGCCAAGGCCAAGAATCAGCCGTGGAAGGAAGTGCATTTTAAGGGTGGCTAAAAGCCCTGCTCAGCCCCGCCTGTCACACGGATCATTTTTATTTACTGGGAGCTGTCCTCATCCCAGAAAGAGCTGCCGTTCAGGAGCCCATGGTTGGGGTGGAGTCTCCACAGGCGCAGAGCTCTGGACAAGGCTCTGGCCCGCAAATGGCCCTTAAAAGAGCAAATGGATGCCAAATGGGTCAATAAAAAATCAAAGGGATCAAAAAGGTAAATAAGTCTGTCAACCCACATGAAAGTAAATCAGATCAACAGAGAGTGAGGACAAAGGTGAGGGCCAGAAAAGGGGAGAGGACAGTAACATTTGTGCTCGGGTTATGTGCCCTGCTGATACCACCTGACTCTGTGATTTATGAAAGGTGACACCGTATTTTTATTTATTTATTTTTTAAAAATTTTTTAACGTTTTTATTTATTTTTGGGACAGAGAGAGACAGAGCATGAACGAGGGAGGGGCAGAGAGAGAGGGAGACACAGAATCGGAAACAGGCTCCAGGCTCTGAGCCATCAGCCCAGAGCCTGACGCGGGGCTCGAACTCCCGAACCGCGAGATCGTGACCTGGCTGAAGTCGGATGCTTAACCGACTGCGCCACCCAGGCGCCCCGACACCGTATTTTTAAGTCCCACGGACTAATGACAAGATTCCCGCCTGCCCGCTGGATGGGGCTCCTCCCTCTGTGCTCCTGAGCAGAGGTTAAAGGATGGACTCTGGAACCCAGCAAACAAGGCTTCACACGCCAGTCCTGATACTTAACTAACTGGGCAACTTAATCTTCCAGAGCCTCAATTTCCTTATCTACAGATTGGGAGTTTTGTAAGGATTATACGAGATCATAATGCCTGTTTTTTACAAAGTCTGACACACAGGAGAAACGCCAGTGAATGGTAATTTTCATTATTATTAGTATCTCCACCAAAAAAAGGATTGGATTGCATCAGCAATGTCTGTTTTTGAGTGCCTGGGTGGCTCAGTCAGTTGAGCAACTGATTCTTGATTTCAGCTAAGGTCATGACAGCGTGGAGCCTGCTTGGAATGCTCTCTGTCTGCCCCTTCCCGGCTCCTACTCTCTCGTCTCTCAAAATAAAACATTAAAGAAAAAAAAAAAAGAAAGAAATGTCTAGTTTTGGATCTGGTCCGCTCATGAGCCTGTGAGTTTCTTCTAGACACACAATGTATCGTCTTCATGTTTTTGGTCCCATGGCCACAACATGGTAACAGTAGGTACCCAGCAAAGGCTGGGTTGGGTGGGAAGGAGAAAAAGAACAGAGAAAGAAGAGGGGCAGGAATAGGAGAGAAAGACTTTGGCGGGAGTGTCTTCTAAATGATCGTGGCTTTTATTTTTCTGGCCTGCACTGGGAGCTCACACTCACCTAACAAGGTAAGTCAGCCCCAGCTGGAGGGAGAGCTGAACTGTAAGCTACTGAACGAAGTCAAACGACAGAATCAGATCTCTTGTGACCCAAAGCTACCTCGGGGGCAGGAGAACTGATGACCACTCGGGGTTCTAAAAGAAGCTCCTAGAACAAAGCCTTTGGAACTCCGTGAAGCCTGGAGCTCTGGCTCAGAGAACTCTGAGGCTGTTCAAGGCCGACCTCTTATGGTGTGGGTGGTGAAACCCACCTTGGAGAATGCATCAGAATTTCTTGGCCTTTCTTACTAACCACCTCCCCCTCCTCCCCTCTCTTTATTTTAAAGAAATCACAGAAAGTCACAATTATGAGGAAACTTCTAATTCTCTTCTCCCTGCTTTCTGTGCCTTCATATCAGTATCCTTGGCTTTGCCCTTTCTCCTGAGATGTATTTCCAACTGTCAGATAAACACATCTGTGAGGCTATATCTTGTCATACTCTTCAATGTGATCATTAAAATTAATCTGAAGAACCAATGAAGGAAATGTAATCTCTGGTGAAATATATTTTTTATTCATACCCCAGTGTTATCGACCCCGTCCCCCCCACCCCAGCCCCCCATAGTGGGTTGAAGAGTGGCCCCTAAGAAGGTTATGCCCAAAGATCTAATGCCTTGTACCTGCGAATGTGACCTTGTTTGGCAATGGAGTGTCTGTGGATGAAACCATCAGGATCTCAGATGAGTGACAGTTACAAGTCAGGGGCGCCAAGGGTTCCTGGCACCACCAGAAGTAAGGAGAGAGGCACGGAACAGATTCCCCCTCACAGCCTTCAGAAGAAACCAAGCCCAGTAGCACCTTGATTTCGCACTTTAGCCTCCAAAACCATAAGAGCATAAATTTCTGTCGTTTCAAGCCACCAAGTTGTGGTAATTTGTAATAGTTAGCCCTGGAAAAAATAATACACCACTTCAGGAAGTCTCTTGATTTGGGGGGTGGGTGAGGAGGGAAAGGGACTAGGGCCTACGTAACCTCTGGCTTCATGGGGGCGGACGCCCCGCTCCCCGCCCCCACCCAGTGGCAGGATGACAGGTGTGCGTTGGGATCTGGCTCCTGAGATCTCTTCACCTGCCTCCACCCCCAGTTTCCTCTCCGTGCACGTGTTTCACTCGCTGTGAGAGGAACCCCAGAAATGGAGGTTACAATGAAGAAGACCCAAGTTTAGTCTAGACTTTTCTCCCGAGTGTTGGCAGGGGAGCAATTCTCAACCACCTCGTGGGCCAGGGAGGTTCCTACAGCTGGCCACGGCAGCCGTTGTCTTGAACTCAGATGTCCTCACAGAGACATCCTCCCCCTGCTTCACGACCCAGGGGGATTCCTCCTCTCTAATCTCCCCGTTTGTTCCTTCCAAGGGGTCCAACAGGTCTTCCTCGGAAGATGCACTTAATTGGGTCTATTGTTTCATTGCTGAGACAGTGGAGACAGCCACTTAAATCAAATGGCAGGCCCTCAAAGCCTGAGCTCAGGCAGCCTCTGTCCCCCCTCCAGTCAACACTAGAAGCTGCATGTTGTCGTGCCTCTGGCCTTTTGATTTCTTTTTTAATGTTTATCTACTTTTGAGACAGAGAGAGAGAGAGCATGAGCAGGGGAGGGGCAGAGAGAGAGGGAGACACAGAATCCAAAGCAGGCTCCAGGCTCCAAGCTGTCAGCACAGAGCCCGACGCGGGGCTCGAACTCATGAGCTGCGAGATCATGACCTGAGCTGAAGTCGGACGCTTAACCGACTGAGCCACTCAGGCGCCCCTAGAAGCCGCGTCTTGGAGGGAAGAGGGGAGCCAGCATTCCTCCCATCAGGGGCTGGGGCCGGCAACTCTGCTTCACGTTCTACCTCGGTAATAATTGCGCAGATTCCCCTGAAACTCTGGGGCAGGGTTTTCTCAAAGTAAGCCAGAACACACGGCCGGCTGGGGTGGTTGTCCCTGAGGTGCAAAATGCCACCCGAAACCTGGGCAAAAAGAGAAAAGGGTTACTTTTTGTGTTCAGCCAGGCACACAGGAGAGAGAGGGGGTCGGGCCCCAGAAGGTCCGTGAGAAGAGCCTAGGCAACTCTGAAGCCACTTCCCCCCCGGGTGGGCTCCTCTACTCTTTGCCTAGCCCGGAAGAGGCCATCTTACAGACGAAGACCCTCAGATTGGAGCGGGACCTCCTGCAAAGCCAGGCCCATCACGAATGGCCCAGCTGGGGATGAGAACTCCAGACTTCAGACCCTCAGCATTTAGCTCCTCTTACTATAACAGAACACTACCCATTTAGGAAAATGAAAATAAGGGGCGCCTGGGTGGCTCAGTCGGTTGAGAGGCCGACTTTGGCTCAGGTCATGATTTCGCAGTCCGTGAGTTGGAGTCCCGCGTTGGGCTCTGGGCTGACGGCTCAGAGCCTGGAGCCTGTTTCAGATTCTGTGTCTCCCTCTCTCTGACCCTCCCCCGTTCATGCTCTGTCTCTCCCTGTCTCAAAAATAAATAAACGTTAAAAAAGAAAGAAAACGAAAATAAGGGGTGCCTGGGTGGCTCAGTCGGTTAAGCGGCCGACTTTGGCTCAGGTCACGATCTCGCAGTGCGTGAGTTCGAGCCCCGCGCTGGGCTCTTTCTTCCACAGAAGGCACAAGTACTAAAACCACGACAGCAAAGGCTTGGCGAGTAAGGCAGCACAGAGTGACACTTTCTTTTAAATGTATTGCTCAAGGGGCATCAGGGTGGCTCTGTCAGTTGAGCATCTGACTCTTGATTCCAGCTCAGGTCATGATCTCGCAGTTTGTGGGTTCGAGCCCTGCACTGGGCTCCGCGCTGGCATCACAGAGCCTGCTTGGGGTTCTCTCTCCCTCTCTCTCTGTCCCCCCACCAGAATAAGTAAATAAACTTAAAAAAAAATGTATTATTCAGGGGCACCTGGGTGGCTCAGTTGGTTAAGTATCCAACTCTTGGTCTTGGCTCAGGTCATGATCTCACGGTTTGCGGGTTTGAGTCCCACGTTGGGCTCTGTACCGATAGCATGGAGCGTATTTGACATTCTCTCTCCCTCAAAAAGAATAAACAAGGGGCGCCTGGGTGGCGCAGTCGGTTAAGCGTCCGACTTCAGCCAGGTCACGATCTCGCGGTCCGTGAGTTCGAGCCCCGCGTCGGGCTCTGGGCTGATGGCTCAGAGCCTGGAGCCTGCTTCCGATTCTGTGTCTCCCTCTCTCTCTGCCCCTCCCCCGTTCATGCTCTGTCTCTCTCTGTCCCCAAAATAAATAAACGTTGAAAAAAAAAAATTAAAACAAAACAAAACAAAACAAAAAGAATAAACAAACTTAAAAAATTAAAAAAAAAAAAGTATTATTCAGCTGTGAAAAACAACCAAAATAATGTCCTTCCACGGGGGATAGGTTAAATAAACGATGGTCCACCCAGACTGTGAAGCACGAAGCAGCCATTACAACAAATGAGGTAAATCTGTATGTACCGGCAGGAAAATCTGCCCATGATCTAGTAAATGAAAAAGCAGCACGATTCCACTTACACAAAAATTACATGCGCACTCATATGCGCCCATGCGTGCTCCCTCCCCGCCCCCACACTTAAAAGCATATTTAAAAAAAAAAAGTCTGGGAAATACTCACGAAACTATTCATAGTCGCTACTTCTAGATGAGTGAAAAGGGATTTAACTCTTCATTTTACACAACTCAGTACTTTTTTTAAAGTACTAAGCATAAATTATCCAAAAAAGAAATGCAGGAGCAAATCACCAGCTGTCCCTGGAGCCTGGCAGCCGGGGAGGGGGGTGGTGGTTACTATGTGTGTTCTGGGGATTAAGGGAGACTGGGGACACTGTGAGGCAGAAGAGGAATCCTTTGTGCATGTGGGGGTGCCTTTCCACCAGGCAAAGCCATCTCTTCTCCACTGCTACCTGTAATTTCCTTTCCCTACATTTTCTCTCCATTACCTAGTTTCTCAGCTGGGTACAGACTTAAGAGTGGGCCCTGGTCTTTTGCTCCAGCTTCTACAGCCTCTTAGCTTGCTTTCTGGTTCCAGACACCCACACCCTCTTTGTTTCCCTTTGTGGGAAACAAGAGGCCGAAGGAAATGGCCGATAAAATTAAATTTCCTTCTAACCTGCAGCCCACTGGCAAATACTTGAGGCAGGCAGAGCAAAACATTTCTCCAGGAACTCCTTACTGTCTCAACGCTAAGGCTTTGCTAAAGGGCAAAACAACCGTAGCTTGACAATAGCTAGACCTCCAGTATCCTGGGAGTCTTCTTTAGCATATGAAAATCTCCCTGGAAACTTCCCCTGGACTTCACCTCCCTCAACCCCGTAGAATATACCCAGTCTCTCCTCAGGGTCCGGGGCAGCTCTTCCTGCCCACTGGTCCCCTCCCCACGCTTTAATAAAATCACCTTTTTGCACCAAAGATGTCTTCAAGAATTCTTTCTTGGCCATCAGCTCTGGACCCCGTGATCCCCACTATCACCCCCCCCAAAAACCTCATCAACACCCACAGGTGCCGCCACACACCCTTTTCCAAAGAAATAAAAATACATTCTACATTATACTGTTAAGGAGGAGTAAAGAGGGACCAGTGTTGGGAGGTGGAAGAGGTCATGCACTGACCATGCGCTGATTTCGGGGGCAGAGGGGCTATAAAATATTCCTAGGCTAAGAGAGGACCCGAAGAACCTTAAGGACTAAAACATGGAGCTTGTCACACTCAAATTACCCAGCCCATTCTATTGGTCTTTGCTGCCCAGAGCTGCCTCCCCCTCTTTCTAACTATACAAACGCAAAGCCTATCATCTCTTTGCTGAGAAAAAAAGAAAAGCACACCTTTTAATTTTAGTCTCCGCCAGACTTGACAAATTTGCAGGACTAGACAGAAAACACAATGGCTCAGGGTTCAAAGGGCCAGAGGAGCTGAATCTAAACTTGGAGTTTACCTAAGCCACACTAAACAAGCCATTACAAGAGGTGAGAGGGATGGGCACCCTGTGGTCCACACTGTAGCCTCCCTTGGGCTGAATGCATCCAGAGTGACCTTGAGGGCTCATGGTGACTCCTCCTGGGCTGCCCAGTGGTGGGGACAGGTTTGGAAGGAGAGAGGTAGGAAGGAGGGGGTTCCGGCACCCATCCCTGAATTAAACAGGCGGTCTACACATCATGCTTTATTTACTGGCCTAAATTCAGCTTAAGTTTGAAACCTATTTGAAAACCATCCAATGAGGCACTCCTTTTTCAGAGGAGGAAACTGAGGGCCAGAGGTAGGAAGGGACTTGCCCCATTGCTGAATAGACTTGGACACGCTGGCAGGACCCCCGGGCATGGTTTCTCCTTACGACCCAGTGTTGTGCCTATCCAGTCCAGCCTCAGCAGCTGAATGTACCTCAAACCCACTTCCTGGGTGCCTTTCAGTAGCCAGATCACTGATTTGAATATTTAACATTTCCCTACCCGAGAGGCTTTGTTCTTAAGAACAAAACCATTCTCCAAACTCTTCCTACAGATTTTTTTTTAAAATGTTTATTTATTTTTGAGACAGAGAGACAGAGCATGAATGGGGGAGGGTCAGAGAGAGAGGGAGACACAGAATCTGAAACGGGCTCCAGGCTCTGAGCTGTCAGTACAGAGCCTGATGTGGGGCTCAAACTTACAGACCGCGAGATCATGACCTGAGCCGAAGTCGGATGCTTAACCAACTGAGCAACCCAGGCGCCCCTTTTCCTACAGATTTTAAACCCAGCAGCAACAACATAACAGTGGAAGTACTGATTTTTCCACAATGACTGTTAAGAACCTTTGAAACCAAAAACTTTGCCCTACAAAGTCAGTAGGCATCTTTCCCCACTGAGGTCACTTTTGTCAATCAGGCCTTGGAGCTTATCTTGGTCTGCTGCTTCCCACTCTGTTGGGATGAGCAGGGCACACACAACAAAGTCCAAGCTCCCTCCCAGGGTGGCTTAGGGGGAGGCATGTAGGCTTTGAAGTTAAAGTTAGGTCAAACCCAGTCAGGACCTGGTCTTGGACCAGTCAGTGATCCCCCAGCACCCCTGTCTGTTCAGCTGAAAGACAGGAGAACACAGTGAGCTTGTGAACAGAACCACTTGGCGGGGCGCCTGGGTGACTCAGTCGGTTGAGCGTCCGACTTCAGCTCAGGTCATGATCTCATGGTTCGTGGGTTCGAGCCCCGCGTTGGGCTCTGCTCTGACAGCTCAGAGCCTGGAGCCTACTTCAGATTCTGTGTCTCCCTCTCTCTCTGCCCCTCCCCCACTTGTGCTCTCTCTGCCTCTAAAATAAACATTAAAAAAATTTTTGAAAAAAGAACCACTTGGCATACGGAGCTCAAAAAAAAAAAAAAAAAAAAGGAATAACCGCAACCCAAGTGTCCATGGAAGGATGAATGGTAAGCAAAATGTGGTCTACACGCACAACGGAGTATTATTCATTTTTAAAAAGGATGGAAATTCTGACAAGTGCTACAACACGGAATAATCCTGAGGACGTTGGGGCACCAGGGTGGCTTACTCGGCTAAGTATCCAACTCTTGATTTTGGCTCAGGTCATGATCTCGTGGCCGTGGGATCGAGCCCCACGTTGGGCCTCATGCTGAGCATGGAGCCTGCTTGGGATTCTGTCTCTCTCTCTCTCTCAATAAATAAATAAATAAATAAATAAATAAATAAATAAACATTAAAAAAATAATAATCTTGAGGATGTTAAGCTAAAGTGAAATAATCCAGACACAAAAAGACAAATACTATAGGCCTCTGCTTCTATGAGGTACCCAGAGTAGTTAAATTCAGAGACAGAAAGTGGAATGCTGGTGCCAGGAGCTGGAGGGAAGAGGGAATAGGGAGGGAATCAGTGTTGCTTGGGTACAGAGTCTCATATCTACAAGACGAAAAAGTTCTGGAAATGGATGGTGGTGACGGCTGCACAGCAAAGTGAATGTACTTAATGTCATTGATCTATACACTTGAAAAATGGTTAAGATGGTTAAGTTTTGGGTTACGTGTATTGTTAAGTAGCAAAAATTCAACCAAGTATATTCTGAGATCTAATTGACTTTATTAATCGGTTCATGAATCAGGCAGTATCCCGTCTAGCAAGCAGAGGGGAGTTTCAAAGGGCAACAGAAAAGGAAAGGTTTGTAAAGGTAGAGAAGGATGGGGCGCCTGGGTGGCTCAGTCGGTTAAGCAGCCAACTTTGGCTCAGGTCATGATCTCACAGTCCGTGAGTTTGAGCCCCACGTCGGGCTCTGTGCTGACAGCTCAGAGCCTGGAGCCTGTTTCAGATTCTGTGTCTCCCTCTCTCTGACCCTCCCCCATTCATGCTCTGTCTCTCTCTGTCTCAAAAATAAATAAAAGTTAAAAATAAATAAATAAAAAAGGTACAGAGGGAGTGGAAAGCAAGCAATTAGTAGCAGAGAATCCATTGTTTTAGGCAAGGGGGCCCTTCTAGGGGGAACAGAAGGGGACTCTCAGTGATTTCCTTGTGCTGACCAGGAAGTTCCCATGTTGACTAGTTAAAGGTTGCATTTGTGGGGGGCTGAAACTGCAGTCAGGCTGGGTATTGAGTGTTGGTTTAATGACCTGGAGACTTCACCTAAGGGATGCCATTTTGGGCTCGTGGTTTTCTTTTAAACAGTATTTTACCACAATATTAAAATTAATGAAAGGGCGCCTGGGTGGTTCAATCGTTTAAGCGTTGGACTCTTGATTTCGGCTCAGGTCATGGTATCACGGTTCGTGAGTTCGAGCCCCATGTTGGGCTCTTGGCTGACAGCACGGAACTTGCTTGGGATTCTCTCTACCTCTCTGCTCCTTCCCCGCTCACGCTCTTTCTCAAAATAAATAAACATTAAAAAAAGAAAATACAAAACAATGCTATTTTCACTAAAGTTTCTAAAGAAAATATTATAAAAAAATAAGTGTGTTACTTACATCAACATGGGCACATTATTTTTTTAATGAAATAAATATTTTAAATATATATATATATATATATATATATTTTTTAATGTTTCTTTATTTTTGAGAGAGAAACAGACCACGAGCAGGGAAGGGGCAGAGAGAGAGGGAGACACAGAATCCAAAGCAGGCTCTAGGCTCCGAGCTGTCAGCACAGAGCCGGACGTCTGGCTCGAATCGACAAACCAGGGGATCACGACCTGAGCCGAAGTTGGACGCTTAACTGACTGAGCCACCCAGGCACCCCAGTTAAATATTTTAAAATTTCAATACCTAGTAGGGCCAATACCAATAGATGTAACCCACATTAATTAGAGCTCTTTGAGGTCCTTAATAACTTTTAAGAGTGTAAAGAGGGCCTGGGACCAGAAAGTTGGAGAATCACTGCAGTGCAGGGAGCCTATCATCAGGGAGCCAGTCAGTGCCCTCCTTGATCCGCACCAGCAATCCCAGACCTGAACAGCTGCCCGGAGGTCATTCACTGAGGAGGATGGCTATGAGTGCCTACCATCATCTGGAAAATGGCTAGATTAGCCCCTTCCCTGGACCGTCAGCATTAGCGTCATGTAAAATGACGCTTAGAAATGAGAATCCTTTGATGCCAACACAACCCACTGAATCAACACTCTGGGGGGTGTGGTCTGGCGATCTGTGTTTTAACTAGCTTTCCAGGGGATCCTGATGCAGGCTGACGTTTGAGAATCGCCAGGCTAGAGAATGACAGAACAGGAGCTGTCAAAGCTGGGATAACCTCCTGGGGCACTTGATGTACATGAATCACCTGTGGGACCTTGTTAAAAAGTGGAGTCTTGGGCGCACCTGGGTGGCTGTCAGTTAAGCAGCCGACTTCGGCTTAGGTCATGATCTTGTGGTTCGTGAATTCAAGCCCTGCGTCGGGGTCTGTGCTGACAGCTCAGAGCCTGGAGCCTGCTTCGGATTCTGTGTCTCCCTCTCTCTCTGCCCCTCCCCTGCTCATGCTCTGTCTCTCTCTGTCTCAAAGATAAATAAACATAAGAAAAAAAAATTTTTTTTTTAAAGTGGAGTCTTGTTGGGTAGATGGCAGAAGGGCCTGTGAGTCTGCATTTCTAGCAAGCGCTCGGGGGATGTCGATGCTGCTCCCTGCGCCTCACCTGAAACACCAAGCTCTTTGCTCCAGCAGCTCCTAGCTTGTACTCAATTCTGAAGGTTCTAATGGAAGCGAGGCAGGAACTCCTTCCCTGGGAAAGTGCATGCATACATTAAATTATGCGGGCAATTTCAAGGTGTTCCAGACCTTCTGAAACTCACCTTGAGGATTGCTGACTGCTTCATTAGGAAGTCTCTCACCTCAGGAAGTCTCTTATCTTGTATGATATTTATGGGAGATAAAGAACTTGCCTGGGTTAAGCACATTTCATATGCATCTTCAGCCATTTGTCCCCTCAGGCTGGTATGGGCCCCCCTCCCCCCTTCTCATATCCACCCACACAGATCCCATTCATCTTCCAGGGGCCAGTTCAAATGCCCCTCCTTTGGTAAAAAGTTAACTGTTTTCTTAGGAGTTCCTAGAGTAAGCTATGCTTCCATTACAGTCCTTTATGTCTGCCTTTTAAATGTTTATTTTTGACAGAGAGAGAGAGAGAGAGAGAAAGAGCATGAGCAAGCACGAGTAGGGGAAGGTCAGAGAGAGGGAGACAGAGGATCCGAAGCAGGCTCTGCGCCGACAGCAGAGAGCCTGATGTAGGGCTCAAACTCTTGAAGATCATGACCTCGAGATCATGACCTGAGCCAAAGTCAGATGCTTAACCAACTGAGCCACCCAGGCACCCCTATGCCTGCCTTATGCTTCAGTTATTTGTTCACTTGCCCGTTTAACCCTGAGGTTGTTACTCGTCTCTGCAACTGGCACCTAACAGGAGATGCAGAAGCATTTGCTACATGAAATAATGCCTGTTAATTCTTCATCAGAAACACTAGACAAAACATTTCTGACATTTACACACGTATGTAATGTTCGGGCCCTTCCCCCCACCACGGGGCACCTCTGTTTTACAGCAGACACAAGTCTTCTTATGCATGTTGCATTCAAAAGGAGGAGAAAGAAAAAGTTGAAAAGGTGGAAGAGAAAGAAGCGGGTGTGAAAGCCCATGTCCTCCTCCTCCCTCGGGATCCCCCATGTGGTGCAGCCTGGCAATTGGGGCCCAAGTGTCAAGGGTCTGGTGCCCACACCAGAGGCATGGGGTCTGGGTTAGGGAAGAAGGAAGAGGGTGAGAAGGAACTAGGAAGCATGGGGTGATGGCGATGGAAGGGCCTGTGGGGTGGGGTCCTCTGGGCACACAGAAGGCCACGGGAGGGGGTTGGGCTCTTGGGGGTGGGTGCCAGGCAGAGCCAGAGATTGAGAAAGGGTCAGATAAGAGACAAAAAAAAAAAAAAAAAAAAAAAAATCCAGACACCAGCTTCCCAATTCCCCAGTTCCCAAAGGCCACGGCAGCTGCCACCGAGGCAGCTGAAACAACACTTTGTTTCTCTCCCCACCTCGAGATCCTTCTCCAGTGTGAGATGCACAGGGGCCAAGCAAACACCTGGGAGAGGTGACAGGCAGTACATTACACCTGAGACCAGGACTTGGACCTCTAGTCCAGCTGGAAGAATTTTCACAGGGCCATCTATGGCAACGAACCTACGAGGATTCTCTACGACTTTCGACATCAGCTACAGGCTCCAGGCGTATTGGCCGGTGCACAAGGACACTTAAACCTCCTTCCTGTCCCACTTGCCCAAGTCTCCTTCCAAACAGGGCAGTTCCCACAGTCCCCAACCTTCCCCTTCACTGTCTCCATCTTGTCCCCACCCTCCTGCTTCTCCCACCAAGGGGCACTGTTCCTGTTCCCCCTACCATCTGTCCCGGCCACACCATGTCTCCTCCTAATTCCTAGGAAATCCTAACCCCTAGTACCTCAGAAGGTAACAATATTTGGAGATGAGGTCTCTAAAAAGGTCATTAAAATGAGATCTTTGGAAGAGGCCCTCATCCACTGTGACTGGTGTCCTTATAAAAAGAGGAAATTTGAATGTAGAAACACATGTGCACAGAGGAAAGGCCATCTGAGGACGCAGCAAGAAGAGGCCATCTACAAACCAAGGAGAGAGGCTTTAGAAGGAACCAACCATGTAGACACCTTGATCTTGGACTTCCAGCCTCCAGAACTGTGAGATAATCAATTCTATTGTTTATGCCCCCCAGTCTATATAGTACTTTGTTATGGCGGCCGTAGCTAATACACCATCTAATCCATCCTCCAGTCAAGACTTCGTCAAACTAATTAAAGACACTTTGATTCAATTCGAGCAGAAGGGAGCTCACCACTTCCCACACTCTGGGCACAGTAGGGCCTGGCCTCAATGAAGAATGTGATACAGTGAGCATCTTTTCATGATGTTGCTGGAGGCTTCTGGTGTCTCACTGAATGTATCGGGTCATTGCCTGACTCGAAAAGTTCCTCTTCCAAGGCAGCATCTTATCAATTACAATCATTCTTAAGAGAAGCGCTACTCGCCAAATTGAAGCCGGGATGTTTATGACCCTCGGTTGGAAATCGTACCTCCTGTGAGCAGCAGAAGGGCAAGGGCTAGGTGAGAAAAATGGGGAGATGCTCTTGGTACTCCTTATTAATTCAATCCATCCTCTCTCTTGAGAGTGTCAAGGAAATGCCCTTTATCCTCTCTGGAAGTACCCAGATGTAGCTGGACATTGGGGTCCAGAGTCCACAGTGGATGAGATGCAGGTGTCCCCCCATGTCCCCAAGATGAGGCCAGATGACGCTGGCTCACAATGCTGCTGTCAGCAAAACCCCCTGAAAGGTGGCAGTGACACCCCATCACAGGTATCACCCAAGCTCCAGGGAGCATCTCTGAAAGGCACCTTGGGCTTGCTGCACACGAGGTGATGCATAGAAACCTCCTCAAAGCACACGTGGGGCCTGGTGCAGGGATTTTAGGCTCTGGTGCTCCCTATAATCACGAACCACACTCCTCAGCAAGTGAGGTATGAGGGCCCTGGCAAGAGTCCAGGAGCTGTCCCCAATAAGAGGAGGGCTTCAGCAGGCTCTCAGGCACAGAACTAAGAGACGGTGCCTCCAGACCTGTGCTCAGCCCCCGACTCCACAATTTCAGAGAAATGGGAGAACCCACTGCGCCATCACCCCTACTCCCTGCCCCCCCCCACCCCAAACGTACACACACACAGAGACGTGTCATCACCTGGAAAGGACCCGCTGGGCTGTGGAACCAGTTTCGCCTGAGCCCAGGTATAAAACCATTTCTAACTAATGCCATGGGAAATTATCCGGCACAGAGAAAATCAAGTCAATGGGGAGATGGAGAGAGAAAGGGGAAAGAAGAACAAAAACCTTGCTGGGATCACTGCTCTCAGGAGCCCGAACTTACTGGTTCTTGGAAGTAGAGCTGGTAATCAAAAATAGGATTGGCTTTGATTTTCTCCATCGTAGGTACACTGGGATCGGCTGGTATGAAGGGAGTATTCAAACTGGCCACTGCCCTGTGGAAAGAAGATACCAAGATGTAGACGTTGTAAGGAGACAGTATGTAAAAACCAGAAAGGACCTTACTATCAACACGAAAGCTCAGAGCAGGAAAGGGAGATGCATGAGATCTCATAACAGCAGTGTGGGGGAGAATGGGGTCAGCAGTCCAATTGCTTGACTCCCAGCCCGGCGGTTTTTTCCTCACTGAACTGAAGCATTTCTCACCTTCTTGCCTTAGACACAGACACACATACACACTGTGTGTGTCATGTCAACCTTGGTTAGATTATAGTTTTAAAAAATGCATTCATTTTGGGGCACCTGGGTGGCTCGACTGCTTAAGCGTCTGACTTCAGCTCAGGTCGTGATCTCTGTTTGTGGGTTCGAGCCCCATGTCAGGCTCTGTGCGGACGGCTCAGAGCCTGGAGCCTCCTTCGGATTCTGTGTCTCCCTCTCTCTGTGCCCCTCCCCTACTCGCACCCTCTCTCTCAAAAATAGACGAGCATTAAAAAAATTGTTTTCAAATGCATTCATTTTGCCTTCCTTCTTTTCCTCCCTTAACTCTGTGCTAATTTTATGCTGTGTACTAAGGGAGAGAAGATATAAAATCAATACTAGATGAGCTTATTATAATTTTAAAAGGCTAGACAAATATACCCATGACTATACTACAAGATGGACTGTGATATGAGCCATAAGACTAGCACAAGCACCACGGGAGTTCAAGGAGACGAAGAGTTTCTAAATTTGGGCATCACAGAAGATGTCATGCAAAAGCGAGCATTTGAACTTGGTTTTTAAGGGTCGGAGAGAGCAGGGGAGGGGAAATGATACTGTAAGGGAGACATCATGGGGTAGCATGAGCAAATTCTAGAAGCGGGCAAAGCTGGTGGCTGAGTTTGACAGGGCAAAGAATCTATGTGGCCAAAGGCAAGCGTTTAATGGGGCATCTTGTGAAATAAAGCCAGCAGGGCAACTGGGAGCCTAGACATGAAGGGCCCCGAATCTGGATTAGATGCTGCAGAAAACCAAGACAACCATGAGAGCTTCTGAGAAAAGGGGAGAGTAGACAAAAGTTGCAGTCAGGAAGTGATGGGTCAAGCAGGAATACATGACATGGATGCAGAGAGGGACACCAGAAAGCCAGGAGAGGGCCAGCACACTACATTATACACAAAGTCATCCGAGGGGAACAGGATGGCAGATGTGGGAATAAAAGAGATGGGTGGATTTGAGTGACCACAGGAAGGCAGGACTGACAAGCCGACCAGCAGTTAGTCTGGTGAAGTGATCCTGTGCCCACTGTGATCCTAAGGAAACTCCTTCCCAAAAGAGAAGCAGAGAGGAGAGAATATGTGGGGGAGATAAAAACTAGAAGGAACAGGATAAGCAGGACAAGTGAAATAATCAGGGAAAGCAGTGGTGAGGCTTTCCCAGTGCCAACAAACAGAAATACAATGTGAGCCACACGTATAATTTAGAATTTTCTATTAGCCACTTAAAACAAGTAAAAAGGAACACGTGAGATTAACTGAAAATATTTAAAATTTGAAATCTAATGCTGATTTAAATACTTAAATATTCAACCCAATATATTTAAAATATTAATCATTTCAACATGCCATCAATACAAAAATTATTAATAAGATATTTTACCTTTTCTTTTTTTGCTATCAAGTCTTTGAAATCTGGAAGGTATTTCCTACATAGAGTAATCTCAATTCGAACCAGCCACATTTCAAATGTTCAATAGCCACCAAAGACAGTGCAGGTTAGGCTACAAAATAAGTTACCCTGATGTCTAAAGGTTTCCAATGTTATCACAGTGAACCTATTTTAAGCATAACTTAAATCACAAGTCAAGAAATTCTAGCTTTTGCTTAAAATTGAGCTGAATAGGATTTTCTTTTCAATTGCCTTGACATACAGTTTATTCCATATATAAAAAAATTATCATCACATGAGATGTTAGCATGTAAATGCTGCTGCCAACTGCATTAAGATTGGAAAAAGCTAAACCACAGCCTCCTTTTGGGAGCAGAGTCTCTAGATAATTGTCACAGAAAGGATGTAAAAAGGTATTCTTGCAAACAAGTGAAGCAACTCTTACATTAAATAGATCCCTGCAATTTATCTCAGTAGAATGCCAAAACTAAGGATTTAAAGAAATATTCCACACTAAAGGTGGGTTTTCCCTTTTCATTCATTATCTGGCTAGAAATGTGAAGATCAATGCCAAAGATTTTTTTTTTTTAATTTTTTTTAAGTTTATTTATTTATTTGGAGAGAGAAAGAAAGAGCACGGGTAGGTGAGGGGCAGAAAGAAGGAGAGACAGAATCTCAAGCAGGCTCTACGTCATCAACGCAGAGCCTGATGAGGGGCTCGAACTCATAAACTGTGAGATCATGACCTGACCTGCACCAAGATCGAGTGGGATGCTTAACCGACTGTGCCACCCAGGCACCACAATGCCAACAATATTCTTAAAAGCCAGCTTTGCCCCTGGAAGGGGGTCCTGGCTCCTTCCCTCTCCTCCAGGAATGCAGCAACAGGGCTGTTCTGATGAGCATAGATGGAAAAGGAGCAACTACTACCAAACTAATGACAGGATGGAAGCAGAACAATGAGAAGAGGAACAGGAATCCAGAGCATGCTTATGTATCCCAGACCTAATGTTCTTCTGGGCACAACTTTACTGGGCTCATGTTAAATATTTTCAAAGTCTCACAGGAGAGAGACAGAGACTACGTTTAATAAAACAACAAGAAGGTGTTTCACTTCCTTCAAGGTAGAGATCATAAGCTTGTTGCTCTAGTTCCTTTTACCCCTTTCAAGAAGCATCTAATACAGTCTACAGAGTAACTTTCTAGTGACCCAACTGCTAAGAACTGAGCTCTTATTTCAACTGAGTGAAAGAGAGGACAGAGAGAGAAGCTAATGAGATCAGAGGGACAAGAGTGCAAAAACTTTAAAAATATTTCAGGAAGTGTTTGATTCATGTTGGTCTTCGATATCATCCTACCATTTGAGCTGATGTTGAGCTGAACAAAGTTCTCCAGTGTTTCCATTATAAGCTCAATGAAAGAAAAAGTGACTGGATTAGTTAGGGAAATACAGATAGCTAAGGATGATGTTGATTTAATACGCTAAGATCCCAAGCTGAAATAGGAGGTCACACAACATGCTTTAACTACAGTTGCCAGCACAACTGGGGGATGGCTACTGGGGAACTCTCTGGGTTCAAAATCTGTCCTTTGAAAGCTCCCGCGAATGCTCTGATGCCATTCTAAGAATGACTGTGAACGATGTGATGGTGGTCACAAAATGCCATTCTAACCTGATACCTGCACAGCATTTTGCAGGTTATATAGTCAAAAGGAGTTACCATTATTATGCTATCGTTGAGGAAACCAAGGCCTAACGGGTGAAATGATTCATCACACAGCCAGTCATGGCAAAACTGAAAGGCACGTTTCCCAACTCCTGGTCCAGGGCTGAAGTTTCTCCTGGCACTCAGCTCTATTGACCCCACCACCCTTGCTGCCTCACCCACTCCCCCCAAACATCTACATTCTCCTACATTCCCACTGGCTACCCAGGCCCTGAGTTATCTGTCCCATTACTGGTAACTGGGACAGGCCTTGCTTCCTAAGACATTAACTCATCAATGGGCACTAAGAAGTTCCATGTTGCCTTCCCAGATAATCTATTTGTTCTCAAGAAGTTGACTGCAGGGGCGCCTGGGTGGCGCAGT
>NW_024412376.1:10757664-10794339 GCF_014898765.1 Herpailurus yagouaroundi | reverse complement strand
AAAAAAAATTAAAAAAAAAAAAAAAAAAAAGTTGACTGCAGTTCAAGACCTGAGGAAGGATTCTAACAGGAATTCAAGTCCAAACTCTGGGCCAAATTCTGCGGCCTAATTACCTCACTCTCTCCGGGTAGAAGAGAGCCATGTTCCACACCAGCATGCCTCCCCAGTCGTGGCCAATGAACACTGCTTGAGTGATCCCCTAGTGAAGGATAAAGACATGAGCTGAATGTGGGCAGGTTTCTGGGATGGGATGCTGAGAGCCCAATGCCTTGTGCTCCCTGGAGGCCCAAACCCTCGTCTGGCGATCCTTTCCTTCACTTTCTAGGACCTGTCCTCCACTGACCACGCAGTAGCTCCCCCAACGTCCACCCTCTTCAGGCCTCCCTTCCCACACACCAGCCCCACAGAGCCTCTGCAGATGACTGGTCTCCTACATTTTCTTAGAACACTAAGGCCACTGGCCACAAATCCTCTCCCTCTCTACCTTCCCTCAAATCAAAGTGTGTTTCACCTCTTTCTCTACTTTTTGTCTTCAAGTTAGTATGACTTACCTCCCTGTGTTCCGTGTTCACTTTTCACTGAGTGACTGTGATTCTCTCCCCATTCTTTTGGGATCTTCCCTCCCTTAACCAACCACTAAAACGTCAGAGACATCTTTAATCCCTCTCTCTCTACCTGCGTCTTCCTTTCTTCTGCTGCTGCTAACAATGGATGACAACAGCTCCCTTTTATTGAGGACCTTCTAAGACAGGCGCTGTGTGTAGCATGTGCACCCATTGTCTGGAATTCTCCCAATAACCTTCGAATACAAATAGGAAGACAGGCTCGCAGTTGTTAGGCCACTTGCCCAAGGCCACATGGATGGTAACTCAGACCCAAGCTTCCCCAACTTAAAATCAGGCTCACCCCTCCACCCAGCCCTGCTGGCCCCAGTCAGCCACATGAGGGCCCTTCATCTTGAAAAGCAGCTCCCTGCCTCAGCTCCCTTGCCACACTTTTGTCTTGTGTCCAACTTCCCAGTGATCCACGCCAGTCACCTGCCTGGCGACCTTCCTAAGGCCCCACAACTTGGCTTCTTCCCTGCTACCCCTGAGTCCACTGAAACTTCCCTCTTAAAGGCTATTAATCACTGAGAGTTTTTTGCCCTCTCAGCTCTCACTCTTCTGACTGTTCTGCAGCATCAGACATTTCCTTTAAAATGTTCTTCCCTGGGCCTCTGTGACTCTATGCTTTCCAGGTTCTTTTCTCACTCATTGAGTCTACCCCCTCCTCTTCCTGTCTCACAGGAGTTACTTCATGGCTCAGCTCTCAGGCCTGTCCTTGGGAACCCATCTACTACTCTAATGGCTTCAGCTTCCACCTCCAGGTGGCGGGTGACCTCCTCACCAACAATGGGCCCAGCTTCCTTCCTGCGTGTCCCAGTAATGCCTGGGCTGGGGAGGGACACCCAGCCCAGCAGCCGACGGCCACCGGGGCTCTCTTCCAACAATCAGAGTAGGAGACTTTCTCAGCCGGATGGAAATCTTCTGGAGTTGGAACTGGGGTGGCCACACCGGGCCATGTCCTCTTAGATGTCCCTCCCCCTCATTCTCAAAAGGTCCAAAGCTGATTCTGCGGGACCGAGAATCTACAGAGGGCGAGGACAGTGACACCTTTGCCTCGTTTCCTACAGTGGCTGGCACCATGCCTTGCTGCCCAACTGGAACCCCTGGGTCATCTTGAATTCTCCTCCTGACTCTCATATCCAACAAACAGGCACTAAATGTGCCGTTTTGGGGTTCTCTCTTCGCTACCCCTCCACGGTCACTGTCCTGGCTGAGCCCTTCTCCGCCTCAGTCTAGGTCCCACTGTCCTCATCCTGCCACTGTGACCTAATTGAGGACAGGGAAAGCGTACTACCTAACTGCGATCTCAAACTTACACAAGTAAAAAGCAGAAGCATAGTCTCAGATCACCACCATTGATCTGCTTTGTGTTTGACATTCCACATGATGTTAAATGAAGGAATTTGACTTCAGGTCTTTCCAAAGGGATAGATATACGGTTTTAAAAGTTGTGAAATATCAGCCTGTAGGATATTTCCCAAACTTCTTGACACAAAGCTCTTGACCCTGGCTCAAGGCCAAAAGAAGTATCCTGGAAAATGCTTTTCATGAAACAAAAAAACCAAAACAAGCTTGGCTCTACACTGTTCTCCACAATGCCATCTCTGTGTCTATACTTCCTCCTGAGCACCTACCCTGCCTCCCACTGTCCCCAAAGTGTCATTCCTGCCCTTGCCACTCTCCTTGAGGGTTCTAACAGCTGACACCTTTGACAGTTCCGTCTTTGGGGCGCCCGGGTGGCTCAGTTGGTTCAACGTCTGACTCTCGATTTCGGTTCAGGTAATGATCTCACCGTTGTGGGATCAAGCCCCGCGTCAGGCTCTGTGCTGGGTGTAGAGCCTACTTGAGAATCTCTCTCTCTCTCTCTCTCTCTCTCTCTCTCTCTGCCTCCCCACTTTCCCTCTGCCCCTTCCTCACTCTCTCTCTCTCAAAACACAAACAAAACAAAGGTACATCTTTAATTGCCCACATAAACAGAATTCTCCAGAGATCAGTTTAAAATAATGACTTACCAACTTATCCAGGAAGGTTACCATCTCCTAAGAAAGAAAAGACAAAAAATCAGAAATGGTATACACCCACCTCAGCTGCTTCAATATTAGAATTACTGTATCTGCCTTTTTATGGGCTATATTGTGTCTTCCCCAAATTCACATGTTGAAGCCCTAACATCACCTCTACCCCAGGACCTTGGAATGTGACTGTATTTGGAGACAGGGGCATTAAAGAGATAAGTTAAAATGAGGTCATCAGAGTAAGCCATGATCCAAGTTGGCCAGTGTCTTTATAAGAGCAAAAGGTCTTGGGGCGCCTGAGTGGCTCAGTCGGTTAATTGTCTGGCTTCAGCTCAGGTCATGATCTCACAGTCTGCGAGTTCGAGCCCCGCGTTGGGCTCTGTGCTGACAGATCAGAGCCTGGAGCCTGCTTCAGATTCTGTGTCTCTCTCTCTGACCCTCCCTCATTCATGCTCGTCTCTCTCTGTCTCAAAAATAAATAAAAACATTTTTAAAAATTAAAAAAAAAAAAAAAGAACAAAAGGTCTCGACACAGACACGCACAGAGGAAAGCCCAAGTGAAGACACAGGGAGAAACGGCCACCAACAAGGTTCAGATGAAACCCTGCCGCCACCTTGATCTCGAGCTGGATGGGCTCCAGCCTCCAGAATGGCGAGAGAACAAATTTCTGTTGTTTAAGCCTCCCAGTCTGTGGTACTTGGTTATGGCAACCTGAGCACACGAATACAACGTTCAGTCATTTCCCTCGCTTGTGAGTTATCTCCCTTCCCCTTCCAGCATCCTCTCAGTAACCAGGCTGACCTCAGATGAGCACAGTGAATTATTCAGGGTATGTTGGTACACATCCCTAACTGGGCAACATCCATCGTAAGACAGAAATCATGCCTTCTTCCCGGGAGAAAGAAAGGGGAAGAAAACTGCTGTGCGGAGGGCTGGCTGCTTGCCTTGCCCCAGGCCAGTGAGCTCCTGCCCCTTGTCCCGCAGCACACATGGGGGCTCCTGGCCACAGCCGCCAGCAAGCTCGGGGTCTGGAAAAGGGGTCTAAGATGTGTGGAGGTGCTGGAGATGAGGGTCATCCAGAATCAGGATTTGGGGATGCCATATTGGGCCAGGTACAAAATGAGCAAGCAGGGGAATCCTGCTGGGGATGGAGGGAGGGTAGGACAGAGCAGAGGTGTAGACAGAATGAATCAAGAGACCTGACGTGCCATTCAGCCCCTGCAGAAAGCCACACCACCTTCCGGCTTCCCCACCTCACTCCTCCTATATGGTCCCATCTAACTTGTCAACGCTACCCCCTATTTACCTGAGCCTGTGCTCTGCTTGCTATAATTAAAGAGTCTATGGAGCTCTATCTCTGGAGCCCTAGCTTGGCCACTCAATTCACGTCCTTTCCCCTCACGCATCTGTATGTCCACTCTACAGATGAGGTAGCTGAGGCTCACAGCGGCCAAATGGTCAAATGCAGCCAAGGCCAACACGGCTAGTCAGGCAGAACTGGGACTGATTCCAAGTCTATCTGATTTCAAAAATTTAACATCAAGGGGCGCCTGGGTGGCTCAGTCAGTTAAGTGTCTGACTCTTGATTTTAGCTCAGATCCTGATCTCACAGGCCATGGGTTTAAGCCCTGTGTCAGGCTCTGCTATGACAGCACAGAGCCTGCTTGCAATTCTCTCCCTCCCTCCTTCTCTCTCTCTCTTTCCCTCTCCCGCTTGTGCTTCCACTCTCTCTCTCTCTAAGTAAATAAACATAAAAAAAAATTCAACATCAAAGCCTTCAAAGCTATCCTGGTTTGCCCTGTGGACCAACAGCATTATTTTAAATATTTTCCAGTCCCTTGATTCCTCTCCCCTACCAATCGAGAAGTCCCTAATTTGTTTTTGATTCCCTAGATCACTGCCCTCACTGGAGGCTGCGGAGATTTGCACCATAAAAGTTTGAAGACTTAGAAAATAAATGTGATTGTATTTCCCTCGCCTCCTGTTTTAGGTGCTTCCAAAATGAAAGGCGAGCTTTTTTTCCTTCTCTGGGCAAGGCCTATCTTTTATTCTTCTACACTAAGCAAGGAGATGGAAACTTCAGGATAGAAGGATAGCATGATAGAAGACAAAGGGCTTCCCACAGAGCCCTAAGAGCATTAAAAAGTGTTCAGTTATTCTCCACTGTGGCCTCAGTTCCGATGGGGACATCCACCAAATGGGAACATCCTTTTTGGCGGGGTTGGGGGACACACACAGAGTTCTGCCTACAGCCAGTGACAGTAACATTCTTCAAAGAGAAAGAATGTTAAAGGTTTTCTGGCTCCTTTTGCTACCCCAGCTCCCAAGCCTGCCCAGAAATCCCGGGGTCACAGTGACAACCTCACTAGGTAGGGAACAGAGGGCAAACCCCTCCCTGCTCCCCTGAAGAACACGGAAAGCAAGTGCAGATGACAGGTTCCATTGGTTAAAATGTGCACAATTTGTTGTTGTTTTCTTTTAACGTAGATAATCAGTACTGATATAATCAGGTCATTAGTTTAATGGTTTTTATTTTCACCTTTCCCCCCAAAGACAGGGGAACGATTATTGGAAGGCACCATACTATGTTGTCAGAAAGTTTCATTATGGACTGAATGTTTGTGTCCCTCAAAATTCACATGTTAAAGCCCTAATCCCCAATGTGATTATATTTGAAGATAGTGTCTTTACAGAAGTAATTAAGGTTCAGTGAGGTCACAAGGGTAGGGTCCTGATCAGATAGGATCAGTGTTCTTATAAGAGACACCAGAGAGCTTCTTCTTACTTTGCAATTAACCACAGAGAGACTGAAGATTAGTTCAGTGTTATTTCCACATCCTACTCTTAAAAAGAAAATCAGACCTAAAATGGGATCACTTAGGTAAAGGCCCCAAGTCAGAAAACCAACACTCAATACACAGTCTGACTGCAGTTTCAACCTCCTATAAATGTAACCTTTTTAAAAAAATTTTTTTTAATGTGTATTTTTGAGAGACAGAGAGAGCATGTGAGTGGTGAAGAACCAGAGAGAGAGGGAGACACAGAATCCAGGGCAGGCTCCAGGTTCCGAGCCGTCAGCACAGAGCCCCACACGGGGCTCAAACCGAGGGACCACAAGATCATGACCTGAGCCGAAGTCGGTGCTTAACAGACTAAGCCGCCCAGGCACCCCTAAATGTAACCTATAACCAATCAACATGGGAATTTCCTGGTCAGTACCCTTTCCATTCCCCTTAGAAGGGCCACCTTGCCTAAAACAATGGATTCTCTGCTAATAATTTCCTTCTTTCCACTCCCTCTCTACCTTTAACAATCTTTTCTGTAGCCCTTTGGAGTGAGTTCCCCTCTACTTGCTAGATGGAATGCTGTCTGATTTATGAATCGATTCATAAAACCAAATAGATCTTTATAATTTACTTGGTTGAATTTTTGCTATTTTAACACCACAAAACTAAGAATCACACTCAGATCAGGAGGGGTCTTGAGAACATGAAGTACATCCCTCTGACTGCATCTTATACTTGATAGCATGACCTGGAAAGGTTAAATGACTTACTCAAGGTCAAACACAATGAAAGGGGCAACTGGGTGTGGATAAGCCTCTCAATGTTATTGCTATGTTGCATTCCAACACCCCTAATTTGGAATCCTAAGACTACAGACACACAGAGAATACGTTCATGGTTCCCTAAAGGTACTTATTCGAAAAAAAAATTTTTAATGTTTATTTATTTTTTGAGAGAGAGAGACAGGGAGGGAGGGAAGGAAGGAAGGGGGGAGGGAAGGAGAGGGGTAGGGTAGAGAGAGAGGGAGACACAGAACCTGAGCAGTCTCCAGGCTCTGAGCTGTCTGCACAGAGTCTGATGCAGGGCTCAAACCCATGAACCATGAGATCATGACCTGGAGCCGAAGTCGGACACTTAACAGACTGAGCCACTCAGGCGCCCCCTAAAGATACTTATTCTAAAACAAATAGCAGTTGTATGATGAACTGGCACATACATTTAAGGATTTGTGGGGCACCTGGGTGGCGCAGTCGGTTAAACGTCCGACTTCAGCCAGGTCATGATCTCGCGGTCCGTGAGTTCGAGCCCCGCGTCGGGCTCTGGGCTGATGGCTCAGAGCCTGGAGCCTGTTTCCGATGCTGTGTCTCCCTCTCTCTCTGCCCCTCGCCCGTTCATGCTCTGTCTCTCTCTATCCCAAAAATAAATAAACGTTGAAAAAAAAAATTTTAAGGATTTGTGATTAAGGAAAAAAAAAGTTTTCAATATATTTGGGGGGGGTGTAGTTGAGAGAAGGATTTTTGTGGGCACTTGAAGATAAGCAGTATATGGCTCTTTATTCAGTTTCTTATATTTAAAGTTTATGCAGATAATTTTTTTAAAAAGATTACATAGAGGGTTTTAAAAAAAAATTTACATTATAAATATTGTGCTGATAATTTTTCAAATGACAGCTTTATTGAACTATGACTCATATACCATAAAATTCACCTGTTTAAAATAAACAATTCAACGGAGTTTAGTGTAGTTACAGAGTTGTGAGATCACCACTGCTATCTAGTTACAGAACATTTCATCATGCCAAAAAGAAACCTTGTACCCATAAACAGTTCTCCATTTCCTCTAGCCCTTGGCAACCATTAATTTCATTTCTGACCTCTTCTGGAAATTTCTCCCAAATGGAATTATACAATACGTGGCCATTTGTGACTGGCTTATCTTAGCATAATGTTTTTAAGGGTCATTCATGTTGAAGCATGCATCATGATCTCATGCCTGTTTATGGCTGAATACTATTCCATTGTATGGATATGTCACATATTTTTTATCCATTCATCAGTTATTGAACATTGGGGTCGTTTCCACTTTTTGGCTTTTGTGAATAATGCTGCTGTGAACATTCACGTCCAGGTTTTTGGTGGACATATTTTTTTAAATTCTTTTGTGTGAATACCTAGTAGTGGACATACGAATGACTTTTAAAGGGTGGAGTTGGAGGACAGGAGCCTCACATTTTATCTGGTTTGTTTTAGTAAAAGAATTGCCTTCTTCTGGAAGGCAATTATGTCAAACAACCCGATGTATCTGTCTTAAGAACCAATTTTGACACAAAGAAGTAGGGGTCCAGTTAGGGGACATCAGGGGGATGGGGAGAACCCACCCCCTCCCCACAGGGTCGCTGGGGAGATCTTGGCAGGATTTCGGGGGAGATATGAGCAAGATCAGAAGTGGCAGAGTGAAAGAGGTAAAGACTCAGAAACTGAGGAAGGAAGGACAACCCCAACTGGAAAGTAAGGTTTTATCAATGCTCCTCTTCTAAGGCACCAAAGCCTATGTGTGGGCCTGGCTGGGAGGAGATCCAAACAGAGCTAGGACTCCTAGATGGAGCCTTCTTGTAATTTTAGCATCATCAGCGGCATCGCCAGCTTTCCGGCCAACCAAGAGGCTATTTCTTCCCCTTGGCTCCCCCAGCTAAGGCTCCCCGCCTTGGGCTGATGGAGGGCTTGGGGCACAGTCTCCTCACCTCAGCCTTGGCTTCCTCTTGCAAGCCCTGAAATGAGGGTCCCCTCCCTGATGGTGCTTACACTTCACCTAGAATAGGAGCGCCATTACAGTCACCAATCCACACGCTAACTCCCTAGGTCTGGCCAACAACATCTTTACCAAAATTATTTTTAAAATCTTCAGGATGGAGGGTGCCTGGGTGGCTCAGTCGGTTAAGCATCCCACTTCGGCTTAGGTCATGATCTCGCAGTTCGTGAGTTTCAGCCCAACGTCGGGCTCTGTGCTGACAGCTCAGAGCCTGGAGCCTGCTTGGGATTCTGTGTGTGTGTCTTTCTCTGTCCCTCCCCCACTGGTGCTCTGTCTCTCTCTCTCACAAATAAACATTAAAAAACATTTTCTTTTAAATAAAAAAAAATAAAAAATAAAAAATAAAATCCTCAGGATGGCAAGATGAGTTGGGGAGCGGCTACGAGGAAGGCCATGGGAGCTGTGGCAGAGGTCAGACCTGGCTCTACTAGCTGTTGACCTCAGGCAATTACTTCACCTCCTGGTGACTCAGTTTCTTCTTCCACCAAATGTTGGAAGATATACAGTAAATGTCGGCTATCATTTTGAAATACCATCTTAACTGTCAGTAAGATTGTATACCCAAATGCTGTAAAACGCTTTCCTAGGGTTTAATGAATACCCATACTTCTATCTGGTATCAGTGAAAACACCAGGACAGAAAAGATGTTACAAATGTTACCCAAAGATCTTCCTTACCTTGCATAACACTTCCAAGGAATATTCTTCTATTTCTGCCATTAAAAATAAAGACAATTAATTAACATACTTGAAAATTACCAACAAACTAAGAGGGCCCCTTTGCCAAAAAAATATATACCTTATTAAATCTTTAGATTGCTGTAGTCTACTTGTTTATTTTTGGTTTTGTTTCCTGTGCTTTTGGGGTCACGTCCATGAAATCACTGTCAAGGTCAATGGCACAAAGCTTTTCATTTATGCTTTCCTCTAAGAGTTTTAGTTTCGGGTCTTACATTTAGGTCTTTAATCCATTTTGAGTTGATTTTTGTGTATGGTGTAAGGTAAGGGTCCAGTTTCATTCTCTTGCATGTAGATATACAATTTTCCCAGCATCACTGGTTGAAGAGACTGCCCTCTCCCCTAGGGTATGTTCTAGTCACCCTAGTCAAAGATCAGCTGACAGTTCATGCATGGATTTATTTCCAGGCTCTCTACTCAGTTCCATAGGCCATATGTCCATCTTTATACCAATACCACCTTGTTTTGATTACTGTAGCTCTGTAATATATTTCGAAACCAGGAAGTATGAGTCCTTCAGCTTCGTTCTTTCTAAAGACTGATTTGACTATCAGGGTTTTTTTGGTGGATCATATGAATTGTAGAATTGTTTTTTCTATTTCTGTAAAAAATGCCATTGGAATTTTAAATAAGGATTCCACTGAATCTATAGATCACTTTGGGTAGTACGAGCATTTTAATAATAATAGCAATTCCAGAAAGCAAAAAAGAAAAAGAAAGAAAGAAGAGAAAACAGAAGAAAAAAACTATTGAATAAATAATTCAAGAAACCTTCCAAGAACTAAAAGATATATGTACCCAGAAAAGTGGATGAAAAGAGACCCAGATCATGGTATATAACATCATGAAATTTTAGAACACAGCAAGATAAATAAAAAGATCCTAAAGGTATCAAGGGTGAGGAAAAAGAAAACGGTCACATAGAAAGCCTCACAGATCAGAATGGCATGGGACTTTTCACCAGCAACAAGGGAAGAGAGAAAATAGCAGGATAACGGAGTCACGGTTTTAAAGGAAAATAATGTGCTATTTAAAATCTATTGCCAAATGATATGAAGTTTACATACAAATGATCTGCAATGTATTTGTATGCATTCCAGATCATCATGCTTGGCTTTAGAATTCACGTTGTGTATAATCTTTAGCAACGGTTAACGTGTAAATTATTATTTTCTTTAAAAAAGTTATAATTAGGGTATGTATAAGTCCCAATTCATCCAGAACAGTTCAGTTTGTGTTTCTTTTAATAGTGTTCTAGCCTGAATGATAAATTAATTACTAAGTTACGCCTAGGGGATTCAGGGAAGATCATAATAGAGATGAATAAAAATAAATATCTTAATAATTAAATTGGTGAGGGGGGAACCCTTAAATGTCTTTCCTGGGTGTTTGGACTAGAAGCTTTCTTTTTGTCAAAAGTGCCTCTGCACCACTCAAGAGGCAGTGAGTCGATACCATGACAATTAGGGAACAATCATGGAGGCACTCGACTGGTGGTCACCTGAGGGCCAGTTCATGTCAGCTAGATTCAAACTCGACACAATAGGCTTGATGTGAACATGGGGGAGGCAGTTCAGGGAAGGGGTGGTGAGCAGCTTGTTTGGTTCACTGAGCTGCCATGGCTAACAGCACGGCTGGCACCAGGAGGGACAGGGATTCTGCCGCAGGCCTGGCTGTAACACGTTCCTGTCCCCACCTGGGGAGCTTAACAGTTTGGGGCTGAGAACCCCTCTGAAACTGATAAAGCAGTAGACTCCCTCACCCCAGGCAAGTGTTCATAAATCCACACATAGACTCGGGTTCATAGGCCCCTGATGCCCATCCTTAGATAGGCTCCATCTGGGATCCAGAGACCCTGGGTTAAGAATCTGGCCTACCAATTACTGTATGATCCAGCAGTTCCACTTCTGGGTATACACCCCAAAAAACTGAAAGGAGGAACTCAAGCAGATACTTGCATACCCATATTTGTAGCAGCATTATTCTACATTAGCCAGAAGGTGGAGGCAACACAAATGGCCACTGATGAATAGATGGATAAACAGAATGTGATCTATAGTTACAATGAAGTATTATTCAGCCTCCAAAAGGAAGGAAATTGTGATATATGCCACAATGTAGATGAATCTTGAAGACATCATGCTAAGTGATATCAGCCAGTCACAAAAGGATAAATATTGTATGATCCACTTAAGAGATGACTGGAGTAGTCAAATTCATAGATAGAGAGAAAGGTAGTTGCCAGGGGCTAGGGAAAGGGGAATGGGGAATTAGTGCTTAAGGAGTACAGAGTTCTGCAAGATGGAAAAAGTTCTATAGCTGGATGGTACATCCTATGCCCTATATCCTCCCAGACCAGTGGGAGACTTCCTCAGGGCATAGGCCATTGGGTTTCTTGTGTTCTTTCAGGTAATGCAGAGCAGGGATATCTGAGCCCAAAGTGCACAGACACAGATCACTGAAGGAGAGAGGAAGGGCAAAGTCAGACCCCCTTGAAGGGCTGCTTGCTCCAACGTGGGCCCAGGGAAAGTCAGTGCAGTTGGAGAGCTCAGGCAGAAGGCGTAACCAACACAGGACAGCTGTGAGACAGCTAACCTACCAGGAGGAGCAGACGACTCTCCATAGCCTTTCATATCCAGAGCTAGCACCCGGAAACCCGCCTGAGCCAGAGCAGGGATCTAGAAAACAAACAGTTCAGGTACACTCAAGTGCGGCCTCATCAGTCTTTTGCCGACACTCCTTCTTTCTTCCTTCTATCCCCGTTCTTGTAAATGGTTCAACTCAAAGCGCCATGTGGCACTATCTGGAATCACCACCATGAGGCTGGAACAAGCCCACCTGGATAGGGCGGCCATGCACAGTGGTAGGGCTCGTATACTGCATCTAATGCTACATCTAAGCATTTTTCTTAGCATAGCACAGATCTTGCAGATTTCTATATTCATTACAAAGGCTTCCCAGCAGGTGGCATAAAGTGTCTGGAAGAATCTGCCTTTTTGTAATCTGCAAAAGTGGCATATGGGGCTAGCATAGCTCTGAGGTCTGGCCCTGACTCTGGCCCCAACACTTCTGAGGTATCACATGGTCACACGTTCAAGACGATGCTCCACTGTTAAGTTTTCAGCTTCTTAAGGGCATTCTACTCTAGGCCATACCACCTAGACTTTCCCCTCCTTTCCCCTCCCCCTGGCTGGGGCGTACCTTCCCCCAGTTTCCTTTACCTGGTACCTCCAAGAGAACCAGCTCTCAGGAAATCCATGGCACAGGCACACGGCAGGACCGGAGCCCAGCTCCACAAAATGCATACACACCCCAGGCTGTAGAAAAGAGAGGTGAGCGGGTAGTGACCACAGCACCAGGCTGGGCAGAACCAGGTACGCCTTCTGCAGGCTGCCCCAGGCCATCTCAGTGTATTGCCAGACCTCACATGGCCCAGTTTGCTCAGCTTAAGACCCCAGTGCTAGAAGATGTTCAAGAAGACAACTGGCCAAAGTGCATTAAAAACAGGCAGCTGGGGCGCCTGGGTGGCGCAGTCGGTTGAGCGTCCGACTTCAGCCAGGTCACGATCTCATGGTCCGTGAGTTCGAGCCCCGCGTCGGGCTCTGGGCTGATGGCTCGGAGCCTGGAGCCTGTTTCCGATTCTGTGTCTCCCTCTCTCTCTGCCCCTCCCCCGTTCATGCTCTGTCTCTCTCTGTCCCAAAAATAAATAAAAACGTTGAAAAAAAAAATTAAAAAAAAAAAAAAAAGGCCAAGCCCTTTAGTTTAAAAAAAAAAAAAACAGGCAGCTTTCCTAGGCACATAGGACCTGAAAAGAAGGTTATAATGTTGGAAAGAAGAACAAAACAACTCGGCCTTCCTCCCTGAAAGGCCCTCATACCGTCAGAGTTTCTGGTACTGTTTGACAGGTCTTGGGTATTTTAAACTGGGCTGATTTTGTGCACAGTGTAATATTCATGTTAACATACAGAATACCAGGATTGATTTGTTAAAAATTGTTTATCTTTTTTTTTTTTTTTATTTATTCATTTTGCAGGGAGGGGAAGAGAGAAGGAGATAGAGAATCCCAAGCAGGCTCGTGCTGTCACTGCAGAGCCTGACACAGGGCTTGAACCCATAAACCATGAGATCATGACCTGAGCCCAAACCAAGAGTTGGGCATTTGGGGCACCTGGGTGTCTCAGTTGGTTAAGCGTCCAACTTTGGCTTAGGTCATAACCTCACGGTCCGTGGGTTCATGTCCTGTGTCTGGTTTTGTGCTGATAGCTCAGAACCTGGAGCCTGCTTCGGATGCAGTGTCTCCAGCTCTCTGCCCCTCCCCTGCTCATGCTCTGTCCCTCTCTCTCTCTCTCAAAAATGAAAAAGTGTTAAAAAAAAAAAAAAAGAGTTGGGCATTTAGCTAACAGAGCCACCTAGATGCCTCTAAAAATTATTTATCTCTTGGATGTAAAGTCTTTTTCAAGCTTTGCTAACTTCTTGTCCTTTCTGGGCTCTGTGTGTCAGAGGCTGCTAGAGCTCTGTATCTGTGTTCTCTTCTCCCTGGCACCTGACAGCATCTTCCAGACCTCCCCCACTTCCTCGCAATGGATGTGGCCATGTGGCCGAGTTCTGGCCAAAGGTATATGAGTCGGAGAAGTATGTGCTACATCCTGGGTCCGTATAACCCTCCCACACTTGGTCCTCCTCCTTTTCCTATCTGCTCCTGGATAGTTAGGGCCTCAAGAAAGTGAGAGCCAGCAGAAAGAAGAAGCCTGGCTGCTTGAGCAACTGCATGGAGAACACCCACTCCTACCCCACACTGGACTGCTCTGCAAGCAAGAAAACAAACTTGGTGTTGGGCCACTGAAACCTTGAACCTACTGAACCTACTTCAATCATTATCGTGTGGTCTAAGCACACGAACTAAAGCAATATGGAGTCAAAGTGCTCTATTTTCCCCCAAAGTATGTGTCTCCAACTTTCTAATGGAAAGAAATGAGAAAAATAAGCTTTGCATCTAGAAATTCACTTGGAGCAATTCTATTTAGCTGCATCTCCGATTACTCCAAACTCCGTGTTCGAAACCGGAAGTTTCACTCATGATTCCCAAGGAGTTATTTTGCTCGAGAAAGCATTTGGCTGGCATTTCACATACTCCTTCATGGTCTAGTCTTATCAGAATATGTTCCATAGTGTTCCGGTTGGTACTTGGCAAAGGGAAGGATTTAACTTGAAATTCTATACTCCTTATATTGAAAAATGTTCTAGTACTGATGTCCAGTGAAATGATCTTTTTTTTTATATTATTTATATTTTATTTTTCCTCCCTTTATTTTTCCTCCCTTCCCCTCCCTCCATGGTCTTCTGTTAAGTTTCTCAAGATCCACATATGAGTGAAAACATGGGGTATCTTTCTCTGACTTATTTCCTCAGTAAAATGATTTTTTTTAAACATTTATTTATTTTTGAGACAGAGAGAGACAGAGCATGAATGGGGGAGGGTCAGAGAGAGAGGGAGACACAGAATCTGAAACAGGCTCCAGGCTCTGAGCTGTCAGCACAGAGCCCAACGCGGGGCTTGAACTCACAGACCGCGAGATCATGACCTGAGCTGAAGTCGGCCGCTTAACCGACTGAGCCACCCAGGTGCCCCTAAAATGATCTTAATCTGCCTCTGTTGTAAGTGAAGCCTAACTCAAAGGCCCCCTCTCGCTGCTTCGTATTTGACTGAGTAGCCCAGCAAACGCACGTACTTTCCCATCCTTTATGTGATATGTTAATAAAATTACCAGAAAGCCAGAAAATGAGAAAGATCGAACCCAGGTTGGACTGCACCAGCATTCAGGGAAGATACAAGGAATAGCTCTGCCCCAGAAGTGGCCGCCCCAGGCCTTTAATTTGGAGCGAAGACAGAGGGGGTGATAAAGCAGCTCTGATCACACTCCTTCAAGGTCAAATGAGAAATGTATCGAAAGGGACTGGACCTTCAAGCCTCAGAGAAGAACAATCCTGTCCTTGGCGTTGAAGCCACAAGGATACAGCCCAGACCCCAAGCCCCAGGGAAAGAGTCCCTAGTTCCTCAATACCGGAGACGAGGTGTGAGGGGACCTCATGAAACGTTCACCCCTTCAGGAGCCCCCAAGGTTACAGGAGGGGCGGCGCTGACGCTGACCAATAGCTCCAGCCCTTTCTTTCTATCCGGCTTCCATTTATCTTTCCGTGCCTACCTCACCACGGCTGCTAAGAATTCACCGAGGCAGCCTCTGCCCTCACAGGGCCCATCCCAAGCGCTCCAGGCACCACTATTATACAAGGACCTGTGAATGTTTATCTCAGTAGACTGGAAGATCCCTGAGGTCACAGAAGACCCTCCGTTCATCTTGGTATTTCTCTCCGTGCCTGGCAAATAACAAATACCCAGTAAATATTGGAGGGGCTGTCCTCCAGGGCAGCAGGGGGTACTACGCCCCGCGGTCTGCATGCGGTATTTTAATTACCGTTGACCCTTGAGCAAGGTGGGGACAAGGGGTACCAACCCCCACCCGGAGTTGAACATCTGCATGTAACTTTTGACTCCCCCAAACTGAACTATTACTAGCTTGCTGTTGACAGGAAGCCTTACTGATAATAGTTGATTAACACGTATTTTGTGTTCTACGTCTCATATGCTGGAATCTTACAATAAGGTGAGCTAGAGGAAAGAAAACGTATCTGAGAAAACCATAAGGGAGAGAAAATGCATCTAGAGCACTGTTCTTACAAAATCCTCATATGAGTGGACCCATGCTATTCAAACCCATGTTGTTCAAGGGTCAACTGTAATCCACACAAGAATGCTGAAGGCAGGTATTAGTATCACCTCATTATAAAGCTGCATACACTGGGATTCAGAGTGATAAAGAAATGTACCTGGGGGCACCTAGGTGACTCAGTCAGCTAAGCGTCTGACTCTTGATTTAGGCTCAGGTCATGATCTCGCGGTTTTGTGAGTTTGAGCCCCATGTCAGGCTCTGTGCTGATTCTGCAGAGCCTGCTTGGGATTCTCTCTCTCTCTCTCTCTCTCTCTCTCTCTCTCTCTCTGCCCCTCCCCAGCTTGTACTCTCTCTCTCTCTCAAAATAAATAAATAAACTTAAAAAGAATTATTAAAAAAAGAAAAAAAAGAAATGTACCTAAACTTGCAAACTTGGTGCCCATGCCAGGATTCAAACTGGTTCTGCCTGTCTCCAAAGCAACTGTCCCATCTTGTTTAGCATACAAGCTGACCTGCAGCTTTGGGTCCCTTTTCATTTAAATGGGACCAATGACAAATTAAGAGAGATCCAAAAGTGAATCCACTGAATGGGGTTAGGACATTCTAACACCCTGCTCTGTATCCTGGCTGGCTCAGGAGTCGAGGCCCCTCTGCACATGGCCTTGGCTTTGCCATAGCCCTGACCACCAGATGTTTTAATGACCACTTCTGTCCTTTGTCCTCAGTCTGGGTTCCTTGAGAACGAGTCTGTCTTGTTCTCATACCTGGCCCTTGCCGACACCAAGGCAGTGGGTGATGAATATGTGTTGGAATAGAAACAAGTTCTCCCCAGAACACAGGCCAGACACACATGCCCTTTAGCACCTCCAGGCCACTCAGGGCCCCATATAACCTGTTGTTCCAAAGGAGTCTGACTACATCTGTCACACTGCTTTGCATATCCTAAGGCATGGTGCCTTCTGACTTCTGTGGACTGATGCTCGTGGGAAGTACTATTTCCCTACAAGCAGCGGATGTTCGGCTACCCTCAGTATTTAACAAATGTCTCTGCAGGTCCGTGTAGGTGACCTATTTAGGGAGGGCGCGGTGGCCTAGGAGAGAGCACTCACATACCTTTATTGGCACATAGCCATGGCTCACGTCCCTCGGATTGCACGCGATTGGCAGAGCGGTGGCAACTTGGAGAAGCTGGATGGAAAAGAGGTACAGTAAGAGAGGCGGCAGCCTCCTTCTGTGAGAAGTTCTGAGAGAGCTTCCGGAACTCCAGAGTGCTGGCCTGTGCCGTGGCCTCCTGAGTCCTCCGGGGATTTCCCAGCCCATGTCCCTCTCCTGCAGGCACATAGCTACATTTCTCTTCTCCCCTCTCTCTCAGGTCAGAGTAGCCCATGACTGAGTCCTCTGACAGAAGGCTATGGCCTGTCAGCCTGACCCATTAAAATCCCCCTCGATTCTCTAAATTCTCTACCTTGCCTCTCCCAGCTGAGAGCCTGGTATGACCTGGGAAACCACAGGTGGAAGACGGTGGGTCCTCCGTCAACCCGGGTCTTTGAATGGCTGCATGAAGCAAAGCCCCTGGCTGCCACCAACTGAACTTCACATAAGGAAAAAAAACAACAAAAACCAACCGCTCTAAAACACTGAGATTTTGTACTTCAATTAATAGAATTCTTCTCTGTGGCAGTTCCTCAAGTGGTCACCCAGGCACCTCTTGGACAGCATTAGGAATGCAAAGTTCACCGTCCCATCACTGGATGGCTCTGCTGAAGGGATTCTCTCTCAAGATGGCCAAAATCAAACTCTCTCGGCCTCTGTATTCATCTGCTCGAGCTGCCATAACAATGTGCCACAGACAAGGTGACAGAAACAACAGACAGTTATGTCTCTCTGTTCTGGAAGCTGGGTTGGTTCTTCCTGAGGCCTCCCTCTTTGGCTTGAGAAGGCCGCCTTCCCCCTGGGTCCTCACATGGTCTTCCCTCTGTGTGTGTGTGTGTCCTAACTGCCTCTTCTCATAAGGACACAGTCATACTGGTTTAAGGCCTACCCCAATGACCTCATTTTACCTTAATCACCGTTTTAAAAGCCCTATCTCCAAATATAGTCACTTCTGAGGTCCTGGGGCTTTCACATGAATGAATTTGAGGTGGAAGGGGGTAGAGTTCAGCCTGCAGTCCCCAGGTCTGTCCTCTGGAGTCCCAGGAGGTCAGATAACCCATCTTTGTATGACATCTGGGTAAAGAAGAAAATTCCTGAACAAAGGGTGCATAAGGGGCTCCTTTGACTCATTTGTGTCAGGTATCTTGAGACAAATGATAAAGGACAGGATGCTGAGCACACCTAAGTGAATTTATTCATGACAAGTGACATATTAGTGACTTCTACTGCTACATCTCTCATCTTTAGTCCCAAGCTGTAACTGAGGAAGAAGTGGCTCCCATCAGCTATCCAGTTCTCTGACCTCTAAAGCGCAGGAAGTAAACTATGAAATCTACCTCCCTTTTAAACATGGAAGAGTCTGTCTGGGCATCCTCCGAGGGTGGGAAACAGAAGGCAAGCCCCCAACCTCTGTGGCATCTGGAGGGGATTCAGGGTGTGGCAGGAGGGATGGGCAGCTTGGTGGCCTCTGATGACAATGAGCCTTGTCGGGCCTGAGGAAGCCAAGACCCTGACCATAGGCCAGTGTGCCTTGGGACCCTTCTTCTAAGGTATCCCTGGCTTCCTAGGTCACACCCTAGCAGATGTCCCACTGCTTCCAGGGCTGAGGGGGTGGGGGTTTCCTGTTCTTATAGTTCTCCCGCCGTTTATACAATTTACAAAGCCTGTTCAGATCTGAGTCCCATAGCCCTCCTGAGAGATAAGGGGTAAGTCTCCTCCACTTAAAAAGGTGTAATTTTCATTTTCATTTCATTTTTCCTTTTATCTTGCCCATACTCTGGGGAAGGAGACAGGTGAGGCACGGTTTACTTTTCTGATTTTACAGGACAGGTATCTGTGGCTCATATATGACCAGGGGATACTAGTAAGTGGGGCAAGCAGGTGGCTGCTGGGATTCCACGTTTTCTTCTCTGCTGCACAAGACCTCCAGGCTTGTGAAAGGATAAATCAAGTCTGGGCAAAACGCTTTGAGGTTGTGAAGTCATTAGATACACATTTTGTATTTATTTGTTAAAGATGACAAATCAATTGTCCCTGTCATGGGGGCTAAATGTGTGTCCCCTCCAAATTCATCTGTTGACATCTTAATCCCCAGAGCCTCAGAATGGGACTGTGTTTGGAGATAAGGTCTTTAAAGAGGTCACTTACGTTAAACGAGGTCATTGGAGTGAGCCTACTAGAGTTAAACTATAATCTGGCTGGTGCCCTTGTAAGAGGAGGACATTTGGACACACACACAGGGCAAGACCATGTGAAGACAGAGAGAATGTGGCCATCCATCTACAAGCCAAGGAGAGAGGCCTCAGAAGAAACCGTCCCACCAACACCTTAATCTTGGACGTCTGGCCTCCTAGCCAGACTGCCTTGGCCACCCAGTCTGTGTACTTTATGGCACCTCGGGAAACGAACGCAGTTCCCTTTGAGAAGATGGTTGGGATGGCTGTGACGTCCAGCTGGCTTAGCCAGGCGTATGTCCCTCCCTCCTCTTGCATTATGCTGACACAAGCAAAGCAATGCATTCCTGCAAAAGGCTTGTATTAGCTGTTCCGCCTGGGCTCAGCGGGCTCAGCCATCTCAGGTAGACTTCTCTAACAACAAAAGGTTCCTCAGCTCTGGCACAGAAGGCTAACCCCTAGGCCACCACGGACATCATTAAGGGCAGCCCATCCTCCTCTGTGAGGGATGGTTAACTAAACCGCTCTGCCTGAGTGCCAGCAGTATGATCAGGCAGACCAGGTGAGGACTGTGCCCCGCACTCCCATGGGGTCAGGCCTGGCAGCTAAATTCTCAATATTTACTCTAAAAAGTCAAGGCTGGTGGGTTTGAAAGCCTCAATCTTGTCTTGGGTCTTGGTTCTTCTGACTCTGACTAGTATGGATTCTCGTGCTCAGAGCAGTTTCTCTGTTCATGACTGCAGAGAAAGAAATACAAAGCTCTTCAAGGACATCATGCTGATTGCACAATAGGTACTGGCCTCCCACCCAGGAGGTTCAAGAACTCCCAGAACCGGTTCTCCCCTCCCTTGCTGTTTCTTGCACACCTAAGCACCGGTGACTGGCCAAAACCCAACCTGGCGCAACCGTAAAGTTACCTGCACCCCAGTTACTTTCTCCAGTTCCCTCAGGGCTGTGTCTGTGTCACGGACGAGAATGGTGACCATCCCCAAGTCACGAGCTGGCTTCAGATTAGCCCCGATGTCATCCAAGAATACAACCTATATCCAAATAGCACAGATACTAGAATTACCACCGGCCAAAGCAAAACTCACGCGTGAGGGACAACACCGGAAAGAAACACATTAAAATGCAAACACTGGTTATTTTATGACAAGATGAAGAATTACTTTTTCTCCATATAATTATTTACTCTTAAAGTTAAAAATATTTAGGGGTGCCTGGGTGGCTCAGTCCGTTAAGTGTCAGACTTCGGCTCAGGTCATGATCTCCCAGTCCATGAGTTTGAGCCCCGCATCGGGCTCTGTGCTAATAGCTCAGAGCCGGGAGCCTGCTTCGGACTCTGAAGCTTCCTCTCTCTCTGCCCCTCTACCGCTTGCACTCTATCTCAAAAACAGAAAAACATTTTTTAAAAAAAGTTAAAAACATTTAATTACATGAGCATACGCATAAACATACAGATAGATACACTTATTCCCATGTGCACTTATGGGTTTCAGCCTGAATTCTGAAACTGTAAGAAAATTAAGAAAGGATATAAACTTATCAGGGTGACATCAAAATAAATTAATCTAGGAAATCAACATGTATGAACAGATGAACAGACAAAAAAAGTATAGAAAAGAACTGTAATAAGGGCAGATACTAAAACAAATTATCAAGCCACAGAAGGTAAAAAAAAAAAAAGGGGTGGTGGTGGTGAGGGGGTGTTAGAAGATAGACATGTTAGTGAAATAGAAGAGAGCTGAGGAATAAACCCAAATATAAACAATTCGTGTTGTCTGCCCGATGAGGAAAAATAGTATTTGAAAGATTATATAATTATTTTAACTGTTTGGGGGGAAAAATGGATGTTTCCTTCACACCTCATCCCAAAATAAATTCTGAATGGAGCAAAGATTGACATTTTAAAGTTAAAAGAAAATCCTTAAAGTTGTAGAAGAAAGCGTAAGTGCATTCATCATCTTGGATTACGGCAGGTCTAGAATTCTAAGCAGCTCACACGACCCAAAAGTCAGAAATGAGAAGACGTTTATTTATACGCACACTAAAATTCAGAGCACTGTTACAAGGCTTAATCCAGGGACTAAGGGGAGCAAGAGCAAAGTTTGAGAGGAGAGAGGAAGACTTCTGGGATTGAGCTTGACAAGGATTCCCCATGACAGAGTTCAGGGTTTCATCTGATGAGCTCGTGGACAAGGTGGGGCCAATGAGAAAGAGTCAGAAACATCAGCGAAAGGAATTTAATCTTGTTCTGATTGCCTTTTTTGAAAAGTAGAGGTGGAGAATACAAGGAAAACAGAGTTTTAGAAATAGATAATTAGAGACAATATAAAGACAGAATTTTAGGGGTGCCTAGAGAGACAGCTGTAATATTGGAGCCCACTTCTGCTCACCCTTTGGTGGGGTGACTCTTACCAGCCTTGTGGTCTTGGGAAAGTCTCCCAGGGTCTATGTTCCTTTATAGGTAAACTGAGGCAGCTGGTCAGCAGTTTTGACAATACCTGTTTTGACCAATAAAAGCCACAGAGAGGGGCCAGATCCCCACATCTTGTAGACTGTTCTAGACTGAAGGGATGGGTAAAGTCCTTTATAAGTCCTGGCCTGGGAGAACAGGACCCTGCCACTGGACCTAGAGGTCCTACCAGGCTCCAGATGTCCCCCACCTGCTCACTCCTCCACAGTTTTTCTTAATTGCAGTATCTCTACAACATTCTTTTTCACTAAAAGGAAGTGTCTACATACCTCATTGGGGCTGACGTTCAAGGTGTCCAGTACAAACTTGTAGATCCGAGGATCAGGCTTGGCCATTCTGATCCTGCAAGACTCTATCAGGAAGTCAAAGTGTGGCCTCAGCTGACACACCAGCTGGGCCAGGATGCCCCTCTGAGCACTGTCATCCAGCCAGTTGTTGGTGAGGAGGCAGGTTGTATATCCTGAGAGAGAAGACACCAGTGACTGGACCAGATACAGGACTTTGCTCTGAGAAGCTCAGGGTACCCCACGGAGAAGGGGCCAAGCAGGGTTCTGTTTATTTACATCAACCTCTTGATGCCCAGCGTCTAAACTGACAGGTTGGAAAAGAAGCATCTTCACCCATTAGCACCTCCTGACACGGAGACCTGAGAGTGAGTTAACTGTGTACATTAAGGGCTTCCAGAAGCTTGGATAGAAACACTACATCCCTCAATTCCTTGCAACTGTAGAGCAAGAGGTTGTGACCTTCATCAGCTCATATGATCCTCACCACCTTTGGGGTAGGCGGGACAGATCTTACCATCCACTTTTACAGCAAACAGAAGCTCAGAAAAATTATGAGCTGCCCTGAGCCACACAGTGAAGGCAGAACCCAGCCGGCTCAGAACTGTGCCTTTGGACTGCCCTGCCAGTGCTTCTTCCAGTCTATAGTACTTAAGACTCAGCTCGACTATAGTTCGAAACACCTGCCTTAACTGTCAGAGACTGTATTCCCATTTCAAAACTAGAGGAATGTAAACAGAGACAGCATTATCCCCTGGAAGGGCAAGAACCAGGAGCTTCTGGGAACAAGATACTGATGAGTCAGTGGTGAGACCCTGTGCATGTAACATGAGTGAGAGATACGGACATGGGATGGCTTAGCCGCGACCAGGTAAGTCTACTGATGAGCGGGTAGAATGATCTTGAATATGCCTGTGACCAAGAGCTGGGTCCTGACACTGAATAAATGTCTATCGGATAAACATGATCTCACGTCTTAGACCATTTGACACCATCTGAATTCGTGTCAGCTAGCTCATAGCTCAGCCCCTTTGACATCCAAAGGTCAAGACAATCCCAGTTGCTTAAAAGGCCTTGATTTTCAATCACTGTGGCAAGAAGTTGGGTCATTCTGGTCATTACTAGTGTCACTGGAGGGAGAGAATTTTGCTCACAAGGCAGTCTCTGGCACAAATTGCTTTATTAAATAAAATTCTTACATTTTCCCAGCTATTCTGATGGTGTTATTTTTTGCCATTTGACAAAACTTACTTTGGGGCTATGTTTTAAGAATGGCTTTCCATCAAGGTCCAGAAGACTTGTGATCTCAGAGCACATCTAGATGTCTTCTGACCTAACCTTTCCAAGGGTTCTGGTGTGGATGGTTCCGAGAACGGCCAGTATTGGATTCTTACCCTGCTTTCTGAGAGCAAGAGCCGCCTGAAGCATGGGGTGGTTGATCTTTGTTGCAGCCGCCTTGCCAAAGATTTGACTTACAGAGAAATTCTCAGGGAGGCGGATTCCAGAGTCCTGAGAACACTTCCTGCAGTTTTCTTCCATGAGTGGCACCCACTGTAAAAATGAATTCATAAGGGACTATCAATTTGTACAACCCTTTGTACAACCCCTTGCTGTGATCCAGCAATTCCACTCCTAGACACACACCCAACGGGAATGTCACCATTCCCAAAAGACATGTTCACCAAAAGACATGTACATACATGCACTATTCTAGGGCACTGTAGCAGCACTGTTCCTAACAGTCCCACACTGCAAACTACACAAATGCCCCTGTGATGGGCTGAATGGTGTTTCCCCCAAATTTATGTTGAAATCTTAACCCCTCATACTTCAGAATGTGACTACTCTTGGAGGTAGGGTCTTTAAAGAGGTGATTAAGATAAAATGAGGTCAGGAGTGGGCCCTAATCTAATCTGACTGGTATCCTGGTAAGAACAGGAGATTAGGACACACACACACACACACACACACACACACACACACAGGAAGGACTGAAGACACAGGAAGATGGCCACTACAAGTCAAGAAGAGAGACCTCAGAAAAAACCAACCCTGTCACACCTTGATCTTGGGCTTCAAGGCTCCAGAGCTTTGAGAAAATAAATTTCTATTGTTTAAACCACTAAGTCTGTGATATTTTGTTACAGTGGGCCTAGATAACTAATATACTTATTAAGAGCAAAATGGATTATGATACATTTACGCACTATGATAGCAGCCCTATTTGTAATAGCTCACATTGAAAACTACCGAAATACCCAATAGCAGAATGATAGGCCATAAATGAACCCATGCATACGTGATCAAATAATTTACAACAAAAGAGCCGAGAATATACAATGGGAAAAGGACAATCTCTTCAATAAATGGTGTTGGGAAAATTGGACAGCAACATGCAAAACAATGAAATTTGACCCCATCCTACATCATACACAAAAATTAACTCAAAATGGATAAAAGACTGAAACCATAAAACCCCTAGAAGAAAACATAGGTGGTAAATTCCTTGACATAGGTTTTGGTGATGATTTTAGGAATCTGACAACAAAAGTAAAAGCAACAAAAGCAAAAATAAACAAGTGGGACTGCTTCAAACTAAAAAGCTTCTACACAGCAAAGGAAGACATCAACAAAATGACAAAATGAAAAGGGAAACCTATGGAATGGAAAAAACATATCAGATATCACATATCTGATAAGGAGCTAATATCCAAAATACATAAAGAACTCACACAACCCAACAGCAAAAAAAAGCAAACAATCTGATTAAAAAACATATGGAAGATCTGAAAAGACATTTTTCCAAAGAAGACATACAGATGGCCAAGAGACACATGAAAAGATGCTCAACATGACCAACCATCAGGGATATGCAAATCAAAACCACAGTGAGATATCACCTCTCACCTATCAGAATGGCTTTTACCAAAAAGACAAGAAATAACAAATGTTTGTGAGGATGTAGAGAAAAGGGAACCCCTCCGCGCTGTTGGTGGAATGTAAATTGGTACGGTCACTGTGGAAAACGATATGGAGGTTCTCCAAAAAATTAAAAATACAACTACCGTATGACCCAACATTCTACTTCTGGGTATTTATCCAAAGAAAACAAAAACACTAACTCGAAAAGATATCTGTACCCCCATGTTCACTGCAGCATTATTTATAATAGCCAAGGCATGAAAACGAACCAGGTGCCCATCAATGGATGAATGAATGGATAAAGAAAATGTGATATATAAATACAATTGAATGTTATTCAGCTATAAAGAAGAACAAAAATTTTGCCATTTGTGACAATATGAAGATCGAGGGCATTATGATAAGTGAAATAAGCATACAGAGAAAGAAAAATACCATATGATTTCTCTTACATGTGGAAACTAAATTAAAAACTGAAACCAAAACAAAACACCAAAAAAAAGCCAAACTCATAGATACAGAGAATATGGCTGCTAGAGGCAGGTGGGGGTAGGAGTGGGAGCAATGAATGGGGGGGGGGTCAAATGATAAAAAATAAGGGGGTTGCTCCTGGGTGGCACAGTCAGTTGAACGTCTGACTCTTGATTTCGGCTCAGGTCATGATCTCACAGTTCATGAGACTGAGCCCCATGTCGGGGTCTGCACTAACAGCTCACAGCTTGCTTGGGATTCTGTCTCTCCGTCTCTTTTCCCCTCCCCTGCTCATGCACTCTCTTTCTCTCAAAATATTATTTCTCTCAAAATAAATAAATAAACTTAAAAAAAAGACACAAATGCCAAAATGGATGCAAGATAAAATATAAAATGCAAGTAGACCAAAGCCATTAAGGGAATTAAAAAAATAATGGAAGAATTCACCTTTCCATAAAAATAATAAAACTCTTCCAGGCTTAGACTATTATACAAGTAAAAAAATATATATAGTTAAGTGGGAGAGTTATGTAAGTAGATTTGCATTTTAGGGAGGTCATCCTGGAAACAGTGAAGAGGGTTGGAGGAAGGGAGAATAATTAGAATTTTCACAAGTTCCCACCATCACAAATATCCACCTACTGGCATCTGTGGCCAAGAACTCCATCTTCCCTTCCGTTGCCATAGATAATGGTCTATTGCTCTTATCAAGTTCAACCCCTCCATCCAGATTCCATTCCTTTGGGCTTCAAGAACATGGCTCCATCGGGTCTCCCTTCCTTACTCCTCTATCAGCAACCTTCCTTGCTAGTGGATCATTGTCATCAGCATACAAGCATGTTGTTTTCATAAAGGAAACCTCTTTCCCCTCCCACTACTGTCCCATTTTTCTGCCCCACTTTGCCTGAAAACTTCACGTAGTCTTCAACCCCTTTTTCTCATTCTTTCCTGAACATGCTCTGATCAGGCTTTCACCTCCACATTCCAGAGGCTCCTCTAGGCAATGTTACCAATGACCTCCATGTTGTGTTGCTGTATCTAATGGGCACTCGCCAGGCTTCTACCTGACCTAGCAGTTGCACTGATACAGATGACCACTCTCTTCATCTGAAACTTGATAACTTCTTGGCTTTCAGGTCTCCTCACTCTCCTGATTTTTCTCTTATTGGTGAAGATTCATTCTCCATCCCTCATTGCTGGGTCTTCCACATCAACCTGACCTTTAACATCAGAGTACCTGGGGGTCTGGATGCTCCATTTATACTTCCTTCCTCCACAATCATACTGAGTCCAATGGCATTAAAAGTGCCATCTACATGCTGTGGGTGTGTGTGTGTGTATTCATATTCAGCTTGGACATCTTTATTCAACAATGGGTTTGCATATCCAGCTGCCTATTCTACATTCCATTTGGAGATCATTAAGCATTTCAAATTAAAATATCCCAAACTGGGCACCTGATTTCCCAGCCCCACAGTGATGAACAGCAACTGATACTTCTGGTTTGTTCTGGCCAGAAACCTTTTATCCTTCATTCTTCTCTCCTATTCACACTCGATCCATCAGGAAAACCTGTTGAATCTACGGGCAAACTATTCCAGACTCGGACCACTTTTTAACGCTTCCACCAACATTCCTTTAGTCCAAGCTACCGCCATCTCCCACCGAGTCAGGTTTTAAAAGTATCATTCAGGAGGTGGATCTGAGGTTTGTCCTCCCATCTTCTCATTTGACTGCCTCTCGAATAAACCTTTTCCTTGCTGTAAATACATATATATACTGTCACTTCACCACTCAAAATCTCCCAGTGCCTTTCCATCTCAGGGTGAAAAAAAAAGCAGAATGGATAAACAGACTGGAGTATATTCACACAATGGGATATGATGCAGCAATGAGAATAAAACTATCTATAACTACGCACAATAACATCTATGATTCTCCAAATATAAGGTGGAGGAAAAGATACCAGATACAAAAGAGTTCAGCTGCGTAGTGGTTCCATTTACATAAAGTACAAACAGTGATCTCTAAGGTTAGAAGTCCGGAAGTGTAGTTACTCTTGGAGAGGGGAGTGTCTAGAAGGGGCATAAGTGGGGTGTCTACAGTGTTGATCATGTTTTATTTCTGGATAAATAAAACGTGCTGTCAGTGAAAATTCATTAAGCTGTACACTTGGTGTACTTTTCTGTCTGTTGCACACACAAATGATTAATTAAAAGATGACATTCCTTCCCATGATATGACCTTTTCATTAAAAAAAAATTTTTTTTTCAACGTTTATTTATTTTTGGGACAGAGAGAGACAGAGCACGAACGGGGGAGGGGCAGAGAGAGGGGGAGACACAGAATCGGAAACAGGCTCCAGGCTCTGAGCCATCAGCCCAGAGCCCGACGCGGGGCTCGAACTCACGGACCGCGAGATCGTGACCTGGCTGAAGTCGGACGCTTAACCAACTGCGCCACCCAGGCGCCCCGATATGACCTTTTTAAAAGACAATTGAACCTAAGTAGCATTGATCCTTGAACAATGTGGGGTTGGAGGCACTGACCCCCCGTGCAGTCGAAAATGCACATGTAACTTTTGACTCCCCAAAAGCTTAACTACTAATAACCTACTGTTGACCAGAAGACTTACTGATAACAGTTGATTACCACATACATGTTATATGTATTATATACTGTATTCACACGATGAAGTAGGCTAGAGAAAAGAACACATTATTAAGAAAATCCTAAGGAAGAGAAAATGCATTTACAGCACTGTATGTGCATTTATTGAAAAAAATCCACGTAGGGGTGGGCCCATGCTGTTCAAACGCACGTTGTTCAAGGGCCAACTGCTATTTGGTTTTTCAGGCCTGCTACACACAGACTAAAGAAGTCTGAATGGGTGCAGGGTTTTTACAGCAATTACAAGATACTCACTCTAGTATATTCACTGAAAACATGTTGCACTTCCCTCTTTCCTTATCTTTCAACAATATTACTGCAGGTTTTTTATTGACTTAGCATTTATTCTCACAGTATCATTACTTTTCACTCCCCAGTGGCCACAGTGTGTGTGTGTGTGTGTGTGTGTGTGTGTGTGTGTGTGTGTGTGACATGTGCCTTCACAGAATAGGTATGCTTTTGCTTTCTACTACAGTGTGCCCTAAGTTCTCTGACAGACTAATAGGTAGCTGTAATCTGTAAAAAGTTTTTTTTTTTTTTTTAGGGGCGCCTGGGTGGCGCAGTCGGTTAAGCGTCCGACTTCAGCCAGGTCACGATCTCGCGGTCCGTGAGTTCGAGCCCCGCGTCGGGCTCTGGGCTGATGGCTCAGAGCCTGGAGCCTGTTTCCGATTCTGTGTCTCCCTCTCTCTGCCCCTCCCCCGTTCATGCTCTGTCTCTCTCTGTCCCAAAAATAAATAAACATTGAAAAAAAAAATTAAAAAAAAATTAAAAAAAAATTTTAAAAAAAAGTTTTTTTTTTAATTATTTTTTTTTTAACATTTATTCATTTTTGAGAGTGAGAGACAGAGCATGAGCAGGGGAGGGGCAGAGAGAGAGGGAGGCTCCAGGCTCCGAGCTGTGAGCCCAGAACCTGACACGGGGCTGAAACTCACAGACTGTGAGATCATGACCTAAGCCGAAGTCGGACGCTCAACTGACTGAGCCACCCAGGCACCCCTAAAAAGTTTTAAAATATAGACTGTGTTCTCTGTGTGCTTATGAAATAGATTCTCAATAGCCTTTCTTCTTCCAGACACAAACAGAATTCAAGTGGTTTCAAATCCTGATTATTTTGTTAAAAAAACAACGGGGGGAGGGGCGCCTGAGTGGCTCAGTCGGTTATGATCTTGCAGTCCGTGAGTTCGAGCCCTGCATAGGGCTCTGTGCTGACAGCTCCTCCCCCACTCACACTCTGTCTCTCAAAAGTGAATAAACATTAAAAAAAATAATAAAAATTAAAAAAATAAAAAACGAGATTGTAGTGACAATAACTATTTATTGAGCACCTACTATGTGCCAGGCACTGTGCTAGACACTTTCCAAGCTTCCTAACAGCCTATGAAATAGAGAGTATACCACTCTCATTTTGACTGAGACTTTGACAGGTTAAGCAACTTGTTGGGGTCACAAAGTCTGTAAGTGGGAGCTGTGATTCAAATCCTGCGCTGATCTAGCAATCCCTTCTAAGGTATATATACCCAGAAGAATTGAAAGCAAGATGTCAAACAGATAATAATACACCCATGTTCACAGCACTATTATTCACAATAACCAAAAGGTGGAAACAACCCAATGTCCGTCGACAGGTGAATGGATAAACAAAATGTGGTCTACCCACACAATGGAAAACGAACCATCCTTAAAAAGGAAAGAAATCCTTTCACATGCCACAGCACGGATGCACTTTGAAGACACTGTGCTAAGGGAAATAAGCCAGTCACAAAAGGACAAATACGGCATGATTCCACTTAGATGATGTAGCGAGAGCAGCTACATACATAGAGACAGAAAGTTCAGCAATGGTTGCTGGTGGCTGAGGAAAAAGAAGGATGGGGAGTTCTTGTTTAAGGAGTATAGAATCTCACTTTTGCAAGATGAAGAGTTCTGGAGATGCTTGGTGGTGATGCATTCACAATATGAATATACTTTACTTTACAAAATTATATGCTTAAAGCGATCAAGATGGTAACTTTTCTATTATGTGTACTTTGCCACAATTTAAGGTAAAAACAAAAAAAAAAAACAAAACAAAAGCTACTCTGGCTGTTGTAATTCCCTGGCATAGATCTTCAAAGGGTTGGAAATTTTCCAGTCATGGGGTATATCCTCCTGGCTGGCTGAAAGAGACAATACACCAGTCTTAAATATCTCTTTGTGTGTCTCTGGGCCTCCATACCAGTCTCAGGAGGTAAGTACTAGAAGGGGTAAATGGGTAAAGCAAACGTGAGTTTGCCCTCAGGGAGTTTCTAGTCAGTGCGGGAGAATGGGTGTGTGGGCACAGAATGCCTTCTCAGGGAGGTGGGGGGCGGTCTATGAAGTTTCCCCTTACCTGGGAATATGTGATCTCTCCCCTCATGAGGCGGGCACTGGGACCATCTGGGCCTCCTTTCTGGAAAGCTTCATTCAGAAAGCCTCTGGAAGACGCAAAGGAACAACATCACCAATGTTCTGATGACTTCATCACAGCACCACGTAGGGGATGGACACTATTTATATCCACAAACTGCTGTTAGAAAGGCATTCTGCCATGAAGGGGGAAATGCAAAGTTCAAGTTGGAACCTTAGTCTGAAAGTGCAATCCAACTGTGACATGAGACCATAAACTAAATGATGAATATGCCCACAGGTGAAGCAGCTCATGGGCGACCACGTAGCAAAGACTCTTCAACTGGTCTTACTTAAGGGACAAAATCAGACCAGATATGCAGTCATTCCTGTTTTCAGGTCATTTGCACACGGCATCGCTCCCAATGACTGCTTTATTAGTACATATTCTTCAAAGGGAATGAAATATTTTTTCTGGTTTTGATTCTGAACATAGTTTCTTCTTCCTTCCTTCCTTCCTTCCTTCCTTCCTTCCTTCCTTCCTTCCTTCCTTCCTTCCTCTCTAAATAGATTCCACTCCCAATGTAGGGCTTAAACTCACAACCCTGAGACCAAGAGTCACACACTCTACTGACTGAGCCAGCCAGATGCCCCCAACCATATAGTTCCTATTTCATTTTAATCTTATTTAAGTTTTAAAAAGTTTTCTCATGTCATGAGCTAAATTGTGCCCTCCCCCAATTCATATGTTGGAAGTCCTAATCTCCAGTACTTCAGAATGTGACTGTATTTGGAGACAGGCCTTTAAAAAGGGGATTAAGTTAAAATGAGGTCATTAAGGTGGGCCCTACACCAAAAACTAACTGGTGTCCTGAGGAGCAATCTGGGCACAGACATGGACAGAGAGAAGACCATGTGAAGACGCAGGGAGAAGACAGCCATCTACAAGCCAAGGAGAGAGGCCTCGGGAGCAACCAGCCCTACCACCACCTTGATCTCGGACTTCTAGTCTCTGGAACTGTTGTGGAAGCCACCCGGTCTGCAGTACTTAATAATGGCAGCCCTAGTTATCTAACACACCTCAGTTCACATTCATCCCTTATACACAGACCCAAGGAGTAGTAGACACAGAGGGAGAGAGGTCAGCTAATTACCTTTTCACTTCCCTATACTACAAAATATAAGTTTCCATTCCGATTTCCTGATAATTTCCCGCCCCCAGCGGTGGATGAGCTACCCTCACAGGGCTGGCTGGGCGACATCAGACAGATGAAGGATGGGACATACGTGGCAGTGGCACGTACACACATCTCTGCTCCCCCGTCCCCCTGGCTGATGTGGATAGTCTATCACCACATCCTACTCCATTGAGTCCAAATACCAATGTGCAATCCTTCTTAATACAGTGCCCCAGGCAAAATATTTACAACGGACTGGAATTGGCAAGCCAGTTAAAATTATTTGCCATGCGCAAGACGACAAACATCTCGAATCTGGGAGTTTCATTTCTGATAACAGTCAACCTACCTTTTATGCAACTAACCCTCTTGCAGGTAACAAGGATCAACTTTGCACAAAATATACATAGATATATTTCTAGTACTTGCAGCCTTGTTCAACTTTCCAGTAATAACAATGGTGTTGCCACACCTTTGCTGTCAGTTGTCTTTTTGTAATTTATTTTTCTTTTTTTTAAGATTGTGTTTTTAAGTAATCTCTGCACCCAACATGAGGCCCCAACTTACAACCCTGAGATCAAGAGTGGCCTGCTGTACTGACTGAGCCAGCCAGGCACCACCTACCCCAGTTGTCTTTTTTTTTTTTTTTAAACTGTTATTAAATGGCAATTACAATACCATCAAATTCACATTTTGAGTGTATGATTCAATGATTTGTAGTAAACTGTATTACAAAGTTGTGCAAACATCAGCACATTCCAGTTTTAGAACATTTCTATCACCCCAAAAGATCCCTCTAGTTTGTTTTAAGTTTATTTATTTTGAGTTGGGGGGGAGAGAGAGATCCCAAGCAGGCTCCACAGTCAGCACAAAGCCTGATGTGGGGCTCGAACCCACAAACCATGAGATCATGACCTGAACAGAAACCAAGAGTTCAACCAAGAGTTTGTTTAAGCAACTGAGCCATCCAGGCACCCCTGCCTTCCAGTTTTAAGAATCAAGAGACAATTCAACTCAACAACCTTTTATTGAGCACCTACGGTGTGTAAAACATCGTGCCAGGTGCTGTGATATAAAAATGGAAAAACAGGATTGTATTCTTAAGGAGCTTATGGGGGAACAAGGGAGGCAACCTATAGACAAATAACTAACACGTTGGATGAGTAGGATGGAAAGCAAAGGGAAAATTACTTTTGTGCCCGGAGAATGTGGGCTGATAAAAGAAAAGGAGCTGAGGGAAGAATATAGTTGTAGACGAAGGAGGTACCAATGTATCTAAAACCACATCAGGCAATAATAATAATAATAATAATAGCAATCTGAGATAAGAACATTGTTGAATTTGAAACCACGATTTCCAAATTCTAAGGGTGGCTAATAAGAGCCATGAATGGTGAAATGGCCATTACAGAAAATGAAATTAGTGAATCAAAAGGCACGATACATTTTTCAAGGACAAATAGTAAAATGATGAATTAAAGTTAATGAGCAAAAAGATGAGACCTGAGAGGCCAAATGCCTTCCATAAACAAACAAGAATTCTAGAAGGATAGGGACACCTGGGTGGCTCAGTCAGTTGAGTGTCAGACTTCAGCTCAGTCATGATGATCTCAGGGTCTGTGGGTTCGAGCCCCACGTGGGGCTCTGTGCTAACAGCCCAGAGCCTGGAGCCTGTTTTGGATTTTGTGTCTCCCTCTCTCTCTGCCCCTCCCCTGCCCACACTCTGTCTCTCTGTCTCTATCTCTGTCTCAAAAATAAACATTAAAAAAATTTCTTTTTTTAATTTAAAAGAATTCCAGAACGATAGATCTGAGAAGCAATACAGCAATAACAGGAGAGCATTTCTCAGCACTGAAGAAAGATTTGAGTCCTCAGGTCAAAAGTATACCAATTACCAAGGCAAAATTAATGAAAAATAAAAACACAAAAAGACCCCACAACAGGCATATGTTGGAGAACTATGTCAATTCCTAGGATAAAAAAAGGGTAACAACCTTTTTACAGAAAACCAGATTTACACAAAAGAAAAACAATTCAAGCTAACATTAGTTGTCTATCTGCAACTTTAAGTGTCAGAAGATTGTGGAGGAACCACTCACTAGACATTGAGATAAAAAGAAACAGCCCAAAAATTCTAGCCCCAGACAACTTTTTTTTTTTAAGTTTATTTACTTTGAGAGAGAGAGGCAGAGAAAGAGAGAGAGAATCCTAAGCAGGCTCTCCACTGTCAACGCAGAGCCCAACACAGGGCTCAATCTCACAACCGTGAGATCAGGACCCAAATCAAGAGTCTGGACGCTTATCTGACTGGGCTACCTAGGTGCTTCTAGCTCCAGACAATTTATTATACATTTGTGAAGGCAACAGAAAATCTCAGCCATGTAAAAGTAATGTTTACCATCACATGCCTTGCCAGGAAAAAAAAAGAAAGAAAGAAAAAATTCAAGAAAGATTTCCAGTCAACTTACCATAGATCAAAGTAAAAAGTTGAGAACAGGACAAATGCAGTTTATAAGAAATTGGAAATTTAAGTTTTTAAAAATATCATTTGTCATAGCATTAGAAGAAAACAACTAAATCTAATGAAAGAATTTTGAGACCTCTACACTGAAAACTACAAAACTAAGAGAAATTAAAGACCTCAATAGATGGAGAGATCTGCATCAAGTTCATGAATCAGGAGACTTAATATGGTTCACGGAAGATTCTCACCAAACTGATATAAAGATTCAATTCACTCCAATCAAAATGCCAGCAGATTTTGTGTATAAGTGTGAAAATTGACACACTCATTATAAAATTTATCTGGAAACACAAAGGACACAGAACAACCAAATAAATCTTCAAGAATAAATACGAAGGATTTATATTATAAGATTTTAAGATTTGTTATAAAGCTATAATAATTATGACAATGTGGTATTATTGCAAACATAGACAAATTATCAAATATCAAATTAATATAACAGGGAGGCTAGAAATAGGCCTCCACATATATGGTCATTTGATTTTTTAACAAAGACACCACTAACATTTAATGTAGGAAAGATTTTTTTCATTAAATGGCATTACAGCAACTGAATATCCATGAGTGGGGGGCGGGGGGGGGGGCTTCACACCATTTACAAAATTTGTTTTGAAGTGGAACATAGACCTAAACGTGAAAGTTAAAACAATCCAGCTTCTAGAAGAAAAAGCAATATGGGCCGTCTGGGTGGCTCAGTCAGTTAAGTGTCTGACTCTTGATTTCAGCTCAGGTTATTGCCTCAGGGTTCATGAGTTCCAGCCCCACAACAGGTTCACGTTCTCTCTATGCCTCCCCCACGCATGCACACTCTCTCTCAAAATAAATAAGTAAACTTAAAAAAAAAGAAGAAAGAGCAACATCTTCATGACCTTTAAGTAAGCAAAAATTTCTTAAAAGGACACAAGAAGCACTAACATAAAACAAAACAATGATAAATTAGATGTCATTAAAATCAAGACTTTCTGTTCATCAAAGACATCATTGAGAAAGTGATGAGTAAACCATACACATGGAGATGTTTGCAATATATACATATGACAAAGGACTTCTATCAAGAATATAAAAAGAATCCTAAATCTTTTCTCAATAAGGGAAAGATGACCCTATTGAAAAATGGGCAAAAAACTTAAACAAGAATTTCACTCAAGAGAATTACCAAACGGCCAATAAGCATATAAAAAGAAGCTCAACATCATTATTCATCAGGGAAATACAAATTAAAACCACAATGAAGGGTGTCTGGGTGGCTCAGTCAGTTGAGCTTCGACTTTGGCTCAGGTCATGATCTCTCGGCCCTTGAGTTGGAGCCCCGCATTGGGATCTGTGCTGACAGCTCAGAGCCTGGAGCCTGTTTCCGATTCTGTGTCTCCCTCTCTCTGACCCTCCCCCATTCATGCTTTCTCTCTCTCTCTCTGTCTCAAAAATAATTAAACATTAAAAAAAATTTTTTTTAAACCACAATGAGATGACACTATATACCCACCAGAACCACTAAATGTAAACAACCTGACAATGTCAAGGACTAATGACCTTGTGGAGAAAGTGAAACTCTCTTCCACTGTTGGTAGGAGTATAATTTGATAGCAGTTTAGAAAATAGCAGTTACTGGGGCGCCTGGGTGGCTCAGTTGCTTAAGCATCCGATTTTGGCTCAGGTCATGATCTCGCAGCCCGTGAGTTCAAGCCCCGCATCGGGCTTTGTGCTGACACCTCAGAGCCTGGAGCCTGCTTTGGATTCTGTGTCTTCCTCTCTCTCTGCTCCTCCCCTGCTCATTCTCTCTCTCTCTCTCTCAAAAATAAATAAACACTAAAAGAAAAAGAAAGAAAGAAAATGGCAAAATAAGCACTTTGATATCAACACAGGGCACATACCTCTACGCAATAAAGTTATAAGGCACACACACCTTTATGCAACGATTAAGATGGCATTGAAAAATGCAAAACTAAGAGAGTGGGGATGGTATCAGGACAGCACACTGAGCATGTATCTATTTCTCTTTCTGCCTAAAATCCCACTAAGAGCATACAAAAGATACCCGTAAGAGATTTAAAAAGAAAAACAACTTCCATGGTTAAGAAAAACAAGAAAGCGTAAATTATGGGACTAAAAAGTATGAGAAAATCTGGAAGACAGATGTAGCTTGGAACATATGGACTAAAAAGAGGGAGAAAGGAGGAAAACAAGAGCCCGAACATGTGAAAAGAAGTCTACTGTTGTTCTTTCCCCATGAAGTCCCAGGGCAGGTTCAAAGTCACTGTCAATAAACTCCACGAGTAGAAAGTGGACTCGGGGACTTCTGACAGCTGAGCTGGTGCCTCCCCTCCCTGCTACCATTTCATTTATTCACTAACAAACACTCACTGAGCACCTTCTATGTGCCAGGCACTGTTAGAGGCAACATGGAAGAAGGAGTGAACAAAAATCTCTCTTCCGGAGCTCACATTCTAGTGGGGGGAGAAAGAGAATAAACTGGTAAATTACACAGAGTGTTAGTGATACTGAGAAAAATTAAGTTGTAAAGCAGGCAGACAGTGTTCTAGCCATTACTGCGACCTAAAACATCAGCCCCAAACCTGTGGCTTAAAACAATCAGTCGTTTTATTATCTCTCAAGGTTTCTGCGGGTCAGGAATTAGGGAAGGGCTCAGCTGGGAGGTTCTGGCTGGGGATCTCTCCTGTGTCCGCAGACAGCTAGAACTGGATGGGGGAAGGGAAGGGCTGAAGCAGCTGGGGGCTGACCGGGTATGTCTCTTTTCAAGCAGTCTCAGGGCCTCTCC
>NW_024412376.1:10742116-10757564 GCF_014898765.1 Herpailurus yagouaroundi | reverse complement strand
GAGAGAGACAGAGCATGAACGGGGGAGGGGCAGAGAGAGAGGGAGACACAGAATCCGAAACAGGCTCCAGGCTCTGAGCTGTCAGCCCAGAGCCCGACGCGGGGCTTGAACTCACGGACCGCGAGATCGTGACCTGGCTGAAGTCGGACGCTTAACCGACTGCGCCACCCAGGCGCCCCCCAACAATGAAGATTTGTAAGCTCCCCCCATGAGTCACCTCATTGCCTAGCAATGGCACTCCTCTCCCTCAGGAAATTTGAAGGGCTTTAGAAGCTCCGTGCTAGGAACCCAGGACAAACACCAGACAAATTCTTCATTATACAAAAAATAAAGACACCAATAAACATGCATGCTGATAGAAAAGGTTCTATTAATGGAATAAATTACTATCTATGCACATTAAAAAATCATAGGTAGGGGCGCCTGGGTGGCTCAGTCAGTTAAGCATCCAACTGACACTCAGGTCATGATCTCATAATTCATGAGTTCAAGTCCCACATTGGGCTCTGTGCTGACAACATGGAGCCTGCTTGGGATTCCCTCTCTCTCTCTCTCTCTCTCTCTCTCTCTCTCTGCTCCTCCCCACCTCATGCTTTCTCTCTCTCTCAAATAAACTTAAAGAATAAATAAAGGGGCGCCTGGGTGGCGCAGTCGGTTAAGCGTCCGACTTCAGCCAGGTCACAATCTTGCGGTCCGTGAGTTCGAGCCCCACGTCAGGCTCTGGGCTGATGGCTCAGAGCCTGGAGCCTGTTTCCGATTCTGTGTCTCCCTCTCTCTCTGCCCCTCCCCCGTTCATGCTCTGTCTCTCTCTGTCCCAAAAATAAATAAACGTTGAAAAAAAAATTAAAAAAAAAAAAGAATAAATAAAAATAAAATAATTACAGCTTACCTTAAAGAGATAAGAAACAAAATGTACCCATAAGAAGACTAGAAATAAAATGTTCCTCCCCCGTTAAACTGGAGAAAAAGAAAACTTGGTCAACACAACTACAGACAGGAAAAAGAGGAATAAAGGAAGAAATAGCAGAAGCGGTGGTTAAGTAGAAAACACAAAACATCATGGTAGGAATCAATCAAAGTGACAAACAATCCAGGACAAAAATGGGAAAACAGCGTAACAGGTAAATACCAAAGAAAGAGCTACAAATGGCCAATTAAAATGAATAGTGAAGAGGAAAATGAAAACTTGCACAGTAGGGTGCTATTTTTCACCCATCTGCATGGCAAAAATTTTAAAGGGTCATCCCCGCTACGGGGAGGCTCTGGGGCTGGGTTTCTGATATGCTGTCAGGAAAGGTACAGTGTTTTTACAGAAGGCTTTGGCAGAATCCATCAATAACTTACATGTAAATGCACTTTCACCTGATGTTTCCACTTTTAGCAAACTACCCTAGGGAGCTATTGCAGGAACACTGTTTGTAACATTGATGATTAAGAAATAATAAAATGTCCATCAAGAGGGAAAATGCTTAAATGAACGATGGCACTTCCACGTTGTGGAATACTATGGAGTGGTTAAAAAAAGGAAAAGTAGATATATATAAATAGACACAGGAAGATGTCCAATTGTTAAATGAAGTAATTGAAACTAAGCAAATTAAGTAAAAAAAAAAAAAAAAAAATTAAGGCCTAGAACAGTACGTGTGCCACAATCCTATTGTTTTTTTTTAATCTTAGCTTTCTACCAATCTACCAAACTCCACACCCGAAAAACAAATAATCCAGTGAAGAAATGGGCAGAAAACATGAATAGACACTTCTCCAAAGAAGACATCCAGATGGCCAACAGGCACATGAAAAGATGCTCAACGTCGCTCCTCATCAGGGAAATACAAATCAAAACCACACTCAGATACCACCTCAGGCCAATCAGAGTGGCCAAAATGAACAAATCAGGAGACTACAGATGCTAGCGAGGATGTGGAGAAACGGGAACCCTCTTGCACTGTTGGTGGGAATGCAAACGGTGCAGCCGCTCTGGAAAACAGTGTGGAGGTTCCTCAAAAAATTAAAAATAGATCTACCCTAGGACCCAGCAGTAGCACTGCTAGGAATTTACCCAAGGGATACAGGAGTGCTGATGCCTAGGGGCACTTGTACCCCAATGTTTATAGCAGCACTCTCAACAATAGCCAAATTATGGAAAGAGCCTAAATGTCCATCAACTGACGAATGGACAAAAAAGATGCGGTTTATATACACAATGGAATACTACTTGGCAATGAGAAAGAACGAAGTATGGCCTTTTGTAGCAAGTTGGACGGAACTGGAGAGTGTTATGCTAAGTGAAGTAAGTCATACAGGGATACAGATAACCATATGTTTTCACTCCTATGTGGATCCTGAGAAATTTAATGGAAGACCATAGGGGAGGGGAAGGACAAAAAAAAAGGTTAGAGAGGGAGGGAGCCAAACCATAGGAGACTCTTATTAATGGGGGGTGGGAGGGAAGAGAAGGTGGGTGATGAGCACTGAGGAGGGCACCTGTTGGGATGAGCACTGGGTGTTGTATGGAAACCAATTTGATGATAAATTTCATATTAATAAAAAAAAAATAAACCTAGCTATCTACCAAACTACCTACGTACCGAACCGTGCATCGATGTGCCTGCAAATTCAGATAAGCAAGTGACAGACAGACAAGGCCTCATCTGAAACCTCAGAACCAGAGGAGTTTCAAAAGTCAGAACTGTTCAGATTGTAACGGTAAAGAACTGGGGGATATACCATGGTAAGTAACCCCTCTAGGAGGGTCTGGGGCAGCCCTCTTAATCAAAACCATTAGTATTTCTGTGGTGAAATGTGTGACTACTCACAGCAATGGGATAAAAATGAAAAACAGCCCCATACTTGTTCAGTTCGGATTTACTACCAAAACGAGGTCAGATTTTGTGGTCAAATGAAGTCAGGCCCAGGTTTTGCTATAAAGAATTATGGGGGTGGGGGGGTGGCGCCTGGGTGCTCAGTCAGTTAAGTGTCCAACTTCAGCTCAGGTAATGTTCTCATGGTTGGTGGGTTTGAGTCCCGCGTGAGGCTCTCTGCTGTCAGCACAGCACAGTCTGTTTTGGATCCTGCGTCTCCCCCTCTCTCTGTTCCTCCCCCGCTTGTACTTTCTCTCAAAAATAAACACACACACAAAAAAAGAATTACAGGGGGGGACCCTCTAAAAACCCCCTTGGTTTTGGATTAAATGAACTAGGTATCAACCATGATTACAGGGATGGGGAGAGGAAGAGGAAGAGGGACCTGCATTCCTTTTTTTTTTTTTTTTTTAAGTTTATTTATTTTGAGAGAGAGAAAGAGAAAGCAAGTGAGCAAGAGCAGGGAGGGGCAGAAGGAGAGGGAGAGAGAGAGAATCCTGAGTAGGCTCCACACGGCCAGAGCACAGCCCGATGCAGGGCTTGACCCCACAAACCAAGAGATCATGACTCAAGCCAAAAATCCAGAGTCAGACATTTAACCGACTGAGCCATCCAGGCGCCCCAGGACTTGCATTACTTTTCTGTGCTATTCTGTTAGTTTGAAAATTTTCATAACAAGGATGCATCTGTGTATTAGTTGTGAAGTTAAAACCTATGTGTAAAAGAAAATAAAGAGAAAGATGCTTCAGAGATAATTTAAAATCCCAGAGGTAGTAAGTAACAGGCATAAAGCCACTACAAATCTGGGAGCTGCCCCCGGAGCTCCTGGAGGCATTCAACAAATACTTCCTGATATAGCACGCAGGATACAGATAAGAAGACCTGATTCTCAAATACCCTTTCTGTATTTGCTGACCCCTTGTTTCTCTTGCTAAAAAAACACTTACTGAGCACTGCATACAACAAGCACCTCGGGTTCTAGCACATACATTTTTCTTTTTGGTTTGTTTATTTTTATTTATTTATCTAGAGGGGGTGGGGGGAGCACAAGCAGGGGAGGGGCAGAGAGCGAGGGAGAGAGAATCCCAAGCAGGCTCCTTTCAGCTAGCACAGAGCCCGATGTGGGGCTCGAACTCGTGAACTGTGAGATCATGACCTGAGCTGAAGTGAAGAGCCGGACACAACCGACTGAGCTGTCCAGCACCCCCTTGAACATACAGTTTTGAAAGGACCTGATACTCTCCCCATCCCTGGTGTTCAGGCCAAGTGCACCGGGCAGACCTTCCATAACAAAGCTGTGTGCGAAGGTATTACGTGAAACACGACTGTCTACACAGCGGATCCGGATCTCAGGGCGCCATCCTGGCTCCTCTAGATCATGTCAGCCTCAGCTGTCAAGGTGACCCCCATCTCCAGCACCCCGACCCTCCCAGGACACTGGTCCGAGGGGGTCACCGCCAACAGTGGAGTCTCCCCGTCCCTCCTCCTGCTGTGTGATGCCACCGATGCCCACCGGAAGAAGCTGCACCCTCCTGTTCCAGGCCAGGTATTCAGGCGTCTCCACTGCTGGAGTTCAGGATGGCCGCCCAGGCCCCCATCACCTTGTCCTCTGGCAGGAATGTACGGATGTCCAGGACCCTCCCGCCCTCTCCCCCTCACGGCTTCGGCACAAGGCTCTCGGGCCTCCTAGGATCCCCACTGGGCCCTTCAGGACAGCTTCCTCACCTTCCATGCCTGTGACCTCGCTCACAGAAGGACTCGCTCACTTCGGCTCCAACCCCTGCCGGGCTTCACCGTCACCCGGCCAGCTCTACCAGCAAGCGCCCGAACTCCCGGGTCTCAAGCGAGCATCAGCCTCTTTCCTCTGACCGGTGTACCTGACCCATCACCCCAACAACCGGCTACCTTGCATTCAAGCACCTGTGATTTTACCTCCCCTCCACCCCAGCTCAAAACCCCTGAGACAGTCACCGGCTATCAAAGTAGGTACACGCTCAGCCTGACTTTCCTGTCTCACTACAGCACAGGAACAAGCAACTCCCCTGCTTGTCTCCTACGACGTCCCTCATCTCTGGCCACACTCAATCTTCTAGTGCACATTCCATGCTTTCCACCCCCCATCCCCCAAGCCTTTGCTCATGCTGCTCCCTTCATCTGGAAGGTTCTCCCTTCACATCTCTCCCCATCAACCTCTTACCAGTCTTCTCAGGCTCTGCCTCCACTAAGGCTTTCCTGGTTCTCCAGCTTAAGCCTAATCCGTCCCTCTTTTGAACCACCCAAAAACTCTGTCCCTCTGATGGCACTGCCTTCATCTTGAGCTCTGGCCATCTGTGGATGCCTGAGTTTGCATACCGGATGCCAAGCACGTTGAAAAATGCACAGTGTAAGGCAGGCTCTTCAGGCTCACCTTCTTTTTTTTTTTTCTTTCCATGTTTATTTAAGAGCAAAAGAGAGTGAGAGAGCTCACGGGAGTGGCAGAGAGAAAGAATCCCAAGTAGTCTCCGGGCTGTCGGTGCAGGGCCCGACATGGAGCTTGAACTCACGAACTGCATGCAAGATCATGACCTGAGCCAAACTCAAGAGTCGGATGCTTAACCAATCGAGCCACCCAGGTGCCCCAGGCTTACCTGCTGAATGAATACCTTCACGGTTAGTTCCCAGACTCCAAAGGCTAAGAAGGTCAAGATTATGGACTCTGACCTCCTGGCACCGGCTAGCTTTGCTATCGCCTGTTTTATGACTGCTGGGAATGATCTTAACCACGGTCACAGAGGGAGTGCAAGTCTTTGCAACTATAAACAGAATATGCCTAATGGAGCACTTTACACATGCACGAGACTTTTATAAAGAAATGTGTCACACAATACAGCCGTCCAGCCACTTTACATGTTACCTAATTTAACCCTCACAAAAATTTCTAGAAGGCATTTTCTTATTTTAACATGAAGACTAGGGTTATAGAGGAGTTGACTAAGACTAAAACAGATTAAACAAGGTTACCCAGCAGTACGTGTTAGAACTGAGATTTTTAATCTAGGCCTGACTCAGAGATGAGTGCTGTCTTCAATACCCCACATTTGTAAACTTGTATACTTGAATCCTCACAAGTCATGTTCACCCCCACATTGATGAGATCACAGGCACAAATACAGCTCGCAGCTTACTCTCTTTTCAGGCCTTTTAAAAATAAAATCAAATTTATGAGTCAAGAGGAAGCAAAACAACACTATGGTTAAAAGGGTTTCTAAACTCACTAGGGAACCTGGGTGGCTCATTTGGTTAAGTGTCCAACTTGGGTTCAGGTGATGATCTTGTGGTTTGTGGGCTTGAGTCCCGCGTTGGGCTCTGTGCTGACAGCTCAGAGTCTGGAGCCTATTTCAGATTCTGTGTCTCCCTCTCTCTGCCCAGCCCCCTCCCCCCACTCACGCTCTCCCTCAAAAATAAATATTTAAAAAAAAATAAAAAAATAAAAATAAAAAATAAAACTCACTAATCCTCCCTCAGCTTCTTGCTCCTGTAAATGATCTGAATTGAACAAGCCTGGATCAAAGGTGGCCTTCCATTTTCAATGCCTCTCAAATCCTAATGACCTGGGATGTGATTATTCTGATTGTGGACTCTGTAGGCACAGAGTTTATTGTGTTATTTGTGTTTACTGACAACAAATAATTATTGACACACTTATTATTGATGTGACATATTGATATCAATCTATTGTTGACATACTTATCAGTGTACTTACTCACTGCCTACAGACTGGTATCTTTCCCTGTACAATAGCCAAGGGAGTGGGAAGTCATGATGAACCAGAGAGGAAAGAATCCTAAACAGGGAGGCAGAAAAACTGGTTCCATGGCTGCCTGTGTCTAATTACTACAGAGATCAAGTGAATCCTCCGCTAAGCTTCAGTTTCCATACTATAGGAGTAAGGGCTGCTCTAGATTCTGAGACCCCTTTTGGCTTGGCATGCTTGCACTAACCAGTCTTTTATCATTGATACAACAGGACAGAAAGTCCTGCTGGTCTTTAGTATCACAAGAATTCTAGAATGGGGCATGTTTTGTATTGGTTTGATATGATTTCAAATCCACAACAAAGACACCCCCCCCCAGGCCCCCAAAATGAAGTTGTTAGATGTGAAGCGGTTTTGAAAGGAGGGAAGCTGTAACAGAAAGTCAGTAACTGGTCTTCTGGTCCTATGCCCTTGATAAGCACTCAGTAGCTCAACTGCTGACGGCCTCACTGGATGTCAATCAGTAAAAAAAACTGAAGAAGCCATTCGGAGAGTCTGTGAGGACTCTCCAGAGTATTTGGTCAGTGCTGAGGGGCTCTGCTCCTCTAAATAGCTCTCCCAAGCCCTTGGGGCAATTCGCTTTTGCCCTGATGAAGGCCACTCTTTCAGGAATAGCCGCCAGCTGGGGAAGAAAGTCCTCCTGCCCACCAATGCTGGTGCCATCGTTCCCTAGCAACATGCTCTGGCAACAGGGGACTCTGACTTTTGCACCAGCAAGTCGGAGGGCAGCTCTCAATTGGCTACACCATCTCCCACAAGTGCAAACTCAAACAACTAAATTTGGACCTCATTTGGATCCAGTTCAGATCTCCTTAACTGGAACAAGAATGGGATTAATCAATCATTGTTTGCAAGTATGTTGTTTATTGGTTTATGAAGGGACATTATCCTGCATGCTATTGGCTTGTGAAATACCCACAGCGAACCAGTGTTAAATAAACTGCAGACAAAAACAAACTCAATCTCTGAGCATTAATTTGCCATGAAACAAAACAGGGCACAATTCTCAAAGCTTCCACCCTCTACTTCTTCTTGCACTAGTTCAGAATTTCGTTTTTGTGGGTGTTGCCAGAGTGATCTCTCTTTCCTCCTTTCTTTCTTAATGTTTTAAACAAACAGGCTTTCCTTCCTTCTCACTATAGGAGAAACACATGTTCATAAGCAGATATGTGCACTTAGAAAATGCAAAAAGTAGAAAAATGAAGGAAATAATTCATAATCTCACCTGGGATTAACAATCCCAAGGATATTCTGGAATACTTCTTCTAGACGTTTTTCAGCACGTAGCTCTTCTTCCCCCATAACTGAAACCGTGTCGTATTAATTGTTTTACATTCTGGTGGGTGGTTTTTGTTTGTTTGTTTGTTTGTTTGTTTGTTTTTTCCCAATTATCACAACAGGTCTTTCTTTTCTGGTGCTATTGAAATCTCATTCTGAACATTTCTCTTCACAGGTGACGCTTCCTAGTCCATCATTTCCCAGCGATTCGGCTTTGGGGCTGTTTCTCTAGTTTGCTCTTCTAGTACGTGAACGGCAACGCACAGAACTTTTTTCTCTTGCAAACTTCAGCGCGTCTTTTAAGACCCATTCCATTACACAGACTTAGGGGACAGCAGATGGCGCGGCGAGCAGTTCCCCTCCCTTTGGGAAAAGCCTTCAATACACAGGGCAATTGTGGAGTCTTTAGAGAGATTTAATTACTCAGTATTCAGGAAGACAATGGGTCTACTGACATGCTCGGGTATTTTCGGGCCGGGTAATTGTTTTAACCTCTGGCAGGGCTCTCGCCCTAAGCAATGTGAAAGCACGGCCTGAGGTCCCCAGAGGCAGCTTCTCGGCGGGGTCCCGCCCCCTGCCGCGCCGCCTCCCCCTCTCCCCCTACCCTTCGCCCGTAGCCCTTTTCTGGCCCGGCGCCGGCTCCCTTACCTGGGCAGCGCCAACTCCTCCTCCGCGAGGCCGAAGGCCCCGGCCAGCGAGGGCAGCGCCAGGACCCCGTTCAGGTCGAACAGTGCCGCGCGCAGCGCCATGGCGGCCTGCGCCTCCAGCTCCGGCCCCGCACAAAGCGTCCGGGGTGCGCGGAGGTCTGGGGTGGTATTGGAGCGGCAGGCCGCCGGGACCCCACCCACTTGTGGAGCGCGGCCCCGCCCCTGCCCCGCCCCCGCCCCGCCCCCTGTCCTGGACGGGCCGGGGTCGCGTCCCAGGCGGAAAGCGGACCTGTGTCCGCGGCCTGTCGGGGCTGAGCGCTTCACGCCAATTTGCCAGACTTTCACCGGACCGAGCAGGCCTGAGACAGGGGACGTCTGAGAAAGAGCCAGGGGCCACAGACTTTCAAGTGCGCGCGTGTGCTACCAAAAGCTGCGTTCAATATTTGGATCCTTTGACGTGCGTTTCCCTTGGCCTAGCCACTAAACTAATAGCTTTGTTGCCCTCCTTTCGGTGCGTATATTTACAGACCCCTCACTATCCTGAGCACGCTCCCCTAGTCGCACACTTATCTGTCAGAGCAAAATGTGTTTCCAGAATAAAATATGCTCCGGGTATGGTATGCCAACTCAGAATACATCCATTCCAATCTCTTGTGGAACGAGGCTTACTTATTACTCCTTTGTACATGCTACTTGTACTAATGCTCCTAAAAGTGTTCCCGGCTTTGTTTTATTTAAAAAAAATTTTTTTAACATTTATTTACTTCTGAGACAGGAAGAGACAGAGCATGAACGGGGGAGGGACAGAGAGAGAGGGATACACAGAATCTGAAACAGGCTCCAGGCTCTGAGCCGTCAGCACAGAGCCCGACCCGGGGCTCAAACTCACAGACTGCGAGATCATGACCTGAGCTGAAGTTGGACGTTTAACCCACTGAGCCACCCAGGCGCCCCTCCCGGCTTTGTTTTAAATCCACAGACGCCACACTCCTGGTTGGCTCCTTTGTTTCTGGACTTTGCTTAGGAGTGTCTGAGCTGTCCTCGCTGAAGAGGGGTCCTTGGACCCCTCCTGCGTCTGTAGTGTAGCTCTGTGAATTAAAACATGCTTTTGGCCTATGGGGCCCCTGAGTGCCTCAGTCAGTTAAGCATCTGACTCTTTTTTTTTTTTTTTTTTTAGTTTCAGAGTTTAGTTTATTTATTTTTTTATTATGAAATTTATTGTCAGACTCGTTTCCATACAACACCCAGTGCTCATCCCAACAGGTGCCCTCCTCAATGCCCATACCCACCCTCTCCTCCCTCCCACCCCCCATCAACCCTCAGTTTATTCTCAGTTTTTAAGAGTCTCTTATGCTTTGGCTCCCTCCCTCTCTTAACTTTTTTTTCCCCTTCCCCTCCCCCATGGGTTTCTGTTAAGTTTCTCAGGATCCACATAAGAGTGAAAACATATGGCATGTGTCTTTCTCTGTATGACTTATTTCACTTAGCATCACACTTTCCAGTTCCATCCACGTTGCTACAAAGGGCCATATTTCATTTTTTCTCATTGCCAAGTAGTATTCCATTGTATATATAAGCCACAACTTCTTTATCCATTCATCAGTTGATGGACATTTAGGCTCTTTCCATAATTTGGCTATTGTTGAAAGTGCTGCTATAAACATTGGGGTACAAGTTTCAGAAAGCATCTGACTCTTGATTTAGGCTCAGGTCCTGAGAGATTCTCTCCTTCTCTCTCTGCCCCTCCCTCCCTCCCTCTCTAAATAAATAAATAGACATTTAAGAAAACAAAAACAGGGGCGCCCGGGTGGCTCAGTCGGTTAAGCCTCCAACTTCAGCTCAGGTCATGATCTTGTGGTTTGTGAGTTGAAACCCCACATCGGGCTCTGTGCTGACAGCTCAGAGCCTGGAGCCTGCTTCCGATTCTGTGTCTCCTTCTTTCTCTGCCCCTCCCCTGTTCACGCTCTGTCTCTTAATAATAAATAAATGTTAAAAAAAATTTTTTTTTTAAAAAACACAAACCATGCTTTTGGCCTAGTTGTTCCAACTTGCCTACAGCTCGCCTCAAGACACGGACGCTAGAGACCTCCCTGTTGAATGTGCCATTTGTGAATTTATCCAAGATATTCTCCTTCATTTGGCTAGAACAATGTTGTGAAAGGTCATCAGACTCCTTACTGAAATCAAGAGGTATTGACCGATACCATACTTTGCATCTACAAATCATCAATCTGGTGAAGAAGAACAACAAATTTGTTTCGGGTGTTTTGTTCTGGTGAACTATGACCATGCTTACTTCTCTTGTCTTACAACCTCTTCCAGGATCTGCTGTAATGCCCCCGATTTTGAATCCGAGAGACCACCAAGGAGCCGATACCAATGCAAACGCACGAGGGTTTATTTGCAAGCTCGAGCTTGGGCCCAAGTATACCCGACACAGCGGAGCAGGGACTTGGACTCCTAGGTTAAGAGGCGTAGCAGTTTTATAGGGGCCAGTGGCCAATGAGATTGTAACACACACAGAAAGTTGCATAGTCATGTTAGTCCACATGCAGGTGGCCAATTGAATTACAATTTACCCTATAGTAACTGTTTGAACTAGCCTATCACTCTGGTCAGAATTGGCGCGCAAGTTTGGCGGGCAAAAGGCGGGGTTTACATTCTTTGGCGGTTAGGGGTTCTGCATTCCTATTTGAGCCGGTTTCCAGTAAGGGTATGCTCAAAGGCTTGACTAGGGTGGGGGAGTGTCTTAAGCAGTAAGTAGGTCATGTGGGGGTTATACATGAGATGGTGGGTGTAGCACAAAATGGAGTCAGTCTTGCTCTGCTTGTCCAGGGGTAGGGGATTTTTGTTAAATTCCTTGGGTCCCGCACTGCCTGAGACTGATAGTAGTGCTTTCTTCCTTTTTTTTTTTAAAGTTTTATTTATTTATTTATTTATTTATTTATTTATTTATTTATTTATTTATTTTGAGAGAGAGACAGAGAGAGAGAGAGAGAGCAGGCGGCAGGGCAGAGAGAGAAGAGAAGGGGACTGAGGATCCTAAGCAGGCTCTGTGATGACAGGCAGGGGCTCAAACTCAGCCTTGAGATAGTGACCTGAGCCAAAGTTGGATGTTCAACCGTTCAACCGACTGAGCCATCCAGGCGCCCCAACAATATGAACCCACTTAAATTAAATCTCCAACTTAGACTTTACTTTGGTCTCTAAACTCACACATCCAACCTCTTACTGAACATCTCCCCTTGAATATCCAACAGGTATCTTGAATTTATCGTGACCAAAACAGAACTCTTGGTACATTCTTACCTCTTAAGCCTGTTAATCCCAATACATTCTCAGTCTACTAAATGGCACCCCCATTCACTCAATCACTCAGCCGAAAGAACTCGGAGCTTCTTCTGGGTTTCTGGCTCCCCACTAAGCTGTGTATTCTTGAACTCAGTCCCAGTGGTGTCCAGTTGAGTAGGGCAGAGGTAATAGCTTCTGGTTCGGTGGTGTTTTTTGGGAGTCTTTCTTAAAGGCTCACCCTGGAGCTCACTTCCCCACTGCTTGCAAAGATTTTGTAGGTTCCTAGTAGCCCGAATTACATCTCTTTCTATTTAAATTAACTAGAGTACTTTCTGCCATCTGGTGCAGTACCATTTAGGAATACATATACATATATGTTTGTAAATGTAGCAAAGCAAAGAGGAAGGACACCCTGACAGAACTGGATTTTGTAAATCCCCCTTCTGAGAAGGAAAGTAAGAAACACAGAATCTGAGACTTCCTTTTAAGATGGGAATAATTGCTCGTTAATAGGAAATTATGAAGCTATCACGGGCACCCTTGTTTATTCAGGGGCAGTAAAGTAGTAAATTGACGTGGTGTGGAATATTCTATAATACCTTGTGAGTTACAGAACGCCCTGGCTGAATTGCTTAGGCAAGGTGCAGAGGTCACAATGGCATTTTACTGTGCTCTGCTCTTTCTCTTGGGTAATACTTCCCCCATGTTTTCTGCTACCCACGGTGTAGGAAGGGAAGAGCTCACTCAGCTGGGCTATGGAAATCTTTACTGAAATGTAAATCCTACCCCTTATGTCTGTTAATTTTAATATTTATAAGGGGCGTCTGGGTAGCTCAGTCAGTTAAGTGTCCCACTTCTACTTCGGCTCAGGCCATGATCTTGTGGTCTGTGAGTTCGAGCTCTGCATTGGGCTCTGTGCTGACTGCTCAGAGTCTGGAGCCTGCTTGGGATTCTGTGTTTCCCCCTCTCTCTCTCTGCCCCTCCCCCTCTCGTGCTCTGCCTCTCTTGCTCTCAAAAATAAATAAAGCATAAAACCATGAGATCATGACCTGAGCCGAAACCCAGAGTCAGACACTTAACCAACTGAGCCACCCAGGCACCACAAGTTCTCTAAACCCACATTCCACCTGAAGCTTTGTCTTTCTTTAGTGCAGCAAATGAATTTCTTTAATTCATCAACAAATAATATATTGAGCACTTTCTGGCACTTGGGTTTCATTGGTAAATAAAACAGACAAAAATAGGGACTAAGAAGCTTCTATTGTAGTGGGATGATGAATTCAAGGAATTTCCAGTTGCTTCTGGGGCCATGAATGAGGACATTAGAAATATTTATGGTGGCTACTTGTCATTTTTCTTGGTTATTATTATTATTATTTTTTTACTTCCCAATATCTATAACCTCTTCCTACTTTTGAAGAATTCTACCCTGCAGTGGACATCTGTCATTTAGAGATGCACAGTGTCCTTTGAACATCATCTCTCTACTGTGATAGCTCTCGCGTTTTGAGTTCTTCCTTCTCAAGATAGACTCCACGGACACCCTGTTTCCTAGGCTCCCGTAATGCTGTTCATGTGACATGGGCTCTGCCCTTCAACCTCCTTGCCTGTGATTTGGGTATGAGAACAAGAAACTTGAAGCAACAGATATGTGAGCTGGAACTTTCTTCCAGCAATAGCAGTGGCAGAAGCATCTAGTGTTTCTGGGGAGGATAGTATGGAACTTCCCCAGTCAATTCCTATATACTTGGTGTGGACGAAGAGACACAAGGGTGGCTTCCTAAAAATTGTACCATGGTGTGGTTTGCTGTCACTACATTGTTGTTAGTTGTGCAGTTTCCTAGCCTGCTTCTCTTTTCCTCCCTCAGATTCTGTGAGCATGCCTTGAACTAGGGTGAAGGTCTGTGAATCAGGCTCAGCCCAGGCTTTATAGCAGGAGGGAAGAGGGACAGAGGGGAGGGTTTTGGTTGGCAATTTTGGGGCAGCAGCAATATCCAAGGTCCTCAGCCGACAGGGACGATGCAGGCCATATGACCCTCAGCATTCAGCAACAGAAGCAGCACTGTGTTTCCAAGTCTGGTCTGGGGTGATTTTGATGGTTGGCCTTCTCTGCTACTAGTTTTCCAGGTTTGGTTCTCTAAGCTTCCAAGGGGCCTCACCAATAGCCTGTCATTAAATATATTCTCTGCCTAGATCAGCCAGTGTAGGCACCTCTTACTCCTCACCAATTCTCAAAACCCTTCTACTGTGCCTTCTGGAACCTTCTGGAACTCACCATGCCCTCTGGAACTTCAGGGTCACCATCAGCAAGATTCACTCCTTCCCCTAATCTCTCTTCTATTGTCTTGCTCTTCTTGCTCTCAAGATGTGCAAGTCTCAAATGTGGCTCTCCTCTGAGGCACCTGCTTCCACTGTTCTCCCCCCTCCCCTTGTGTCACTGGGAAGGGGGAGGGGGAGACGACCTTTCAGTCCTCATCGCTGCACCCCGATCACCTCTGAAGACCCACAATATTAATCTCAACTCAGCCGACTGTTCTACACTACACCCAACTACTCCACTACTCTTCCCTTGTCTGGTCTCTCATGTGATCTCCCGGGAGACTGAGTGACACATTCCTTTCTCCCCTCAGTCTCCAATGCTTTCCCCCATCCTCGCTCTCAGCCAGTTTCTTTGCTTCCCACCGCACTGAGAAAATTGGAGCAATCAGAAAACTTCCACAAACTCCCACCTGTCTGTTGACTCACCCTGGACCTGTGGCTGCTTCAACTCCATCTCCTCTCCAGCCACACTGAGCAGCTGTCTCTGCTCCTGGCTAACGGTGACTCTTCCTGTGAGACACTGAATTTGGTACTCTTGTAGGCACAAGGACAACTCCTCGCCCCGTCACTAGTTATCTCCTCTCCTGGATCATCCCATTCACATGCCGAACGTTATGGACGGAATGAATGTATGTGTCCCCTCCCCCCCAATCTGTATGTTGAAGCCCCAGTGTGATGGTATTTGGAGGCAGGGCCTTTGGGAGGAAATTAGGGTTAGTTGAGGTCATGTGGGTAGGTCCCATGATGGGATTAGCGTCCTTATTTATTTTATTTTTAATTTTTTTAATGTTTTATTTATTTTTGAGAGAGAGAGGGAAAGACAGAGTACAAGTGGGGCAGGGGCAGAGAGAGAGAGGGAGAAAGAATCCATGAAACAGGCTCCAGGCTCTGAGCTGTCAGTACAGAGCTTGATGTGGGGCTCGAACCCGTGAACCGCGAGATCATGACCTGAGCCGAAGTCAGATGCTTAACCGACTGAGCCACCCAGGTGCCCCTAGTGTCCTTCTTTAAAAAGCCACCATACGGGGCGCCTGGGTGGCGCAGTCGGTTAAGCCTCCGACTTCAGACAGGTCACGATCTCGCGGTCCCTGAGTTCCAGCCCCGCGTCGGGCTCTGGGCTGATGGCTCAGAGCCTGGAGCCTGTTTCCGATTCCGTGTCTCCCTCTCTCTCTGCCCCTCCCCCGTTCATGCTCTGTCTCTCTCTGTCCCCCAAAAAATAAATAAACGTTGAAAAAAAAAATTAAAAAAAAAAAAAAAAG